>NC_061831.1:5029879-5037379 GCF_019202785.1 Penaeus chinensis
ATATGCAGCTGGTACTGTGCCATGAAAATATTTTTAGAACATATGTCTATCTGATTGTCTGAACGAACTACTCTTTATGACTCTAAATTCCATTTTCCAGCTAAATTTGTCTCAGAAAACCCGTATCGTTCAGTGAACAAAACTATCTAAGATTATTCTTACCTACTGAAGAGAATCTTACCTCTCTTTACTGACAAGAAAAGACCAGCTGGCTTCCCCTTCGTCTCTTAGATGCAAACCCTTCCGCTATGCATTTGAAATTACCCTTCTTTTTGTTATGAGAATTGAAACCAGGGATTTGTTTTGGATTATTTCATCGCACGCAAGTTAAAGGGTGAGATCCAGTGTGTATTTCTTTGATGTCAGGGGATGTCACTCTCCGGAGACTTCTCTGTTGCAAAGGTCAGTAGACAGAGTTATCATAGAGGCTGCTATGTATGCAAGGCGCTGTTTAATTAGAATTTCCACGTCCTTGCATTCTTATTGTGTTTAAAGTTGAGGTGAGGGATGGCAGTTGTCAGCGTATAAAACAGTTATGGTTTTGGGTTGAATAAGGACCTTGAAAGTTGGGATATTTTGTTCTGCATATTCTTGTTTCTATGTTTCGCTTTTTTTCTCCAAATTTCAAATTCTCTTTCTCCTCCCTCTTTTTTTTCTCTCTCTCTCTTCAACCTTTTTCTGTCTGTCTATCTTTCCATCTGCCCGTGTCTCTCCTTCTAACTCTCTCTCATTCTCCCTTCTCTCTTCTCTGTCTTTCCACTTCTTTATTGTTCCATTATTGCATATAGATTATGGATAACTTCCAATTTACTGCAGTCTTACCTCTTCTAACTGTCTCCCTCTCTTTTCTTCTCCCACTCTTCTCTCTCTCTCTCTCTCTCTCTCTCTCTCTCTCTCTCTCTCTCTCTCTCTCTCTCTCTCTCTCTCTCTCTCTCTCTCATTTACTCTCTGTCCTTCCGTCTCTCTCTCTCTCTCTCTCTCTCTCTCTCTCTCTCTCTCTCTCTCTCTCTCTCTCTCTCTCTCTCTCTCTCTCTCTCTCTCTCTCTCATTTACTCTCTGTCCTTCCGTCTCTCTCTCTCTCTATCCCTCTTTCTTCCTTCCAATAATGAATACTTTATAGATATGGACAAATCGATGGCTTCTAATTTTCCACTTCTTAATTACTAAAGTAAGAAAAAAGTTTCTATAAAATATATGCATTTTTCTCATTAGGAATTCCACCGTCATCTGCAAACGTACGATGAGCGAGGGCTATTTTTTCACTTTCATTCACTTTAATTCTTTCACTTTCAGTACACAAAGGCAAACGCTATATTGATAATCTATCTGCTAATCTTTCGCGGTCTTTGATATTTTCTTGTTCTTAATTTCTTTAATCTGTTTTTTTTTCTCGTTTCTCTCTCTCTCACTCTCTCTCTCTCGCTCTCTCTCTCTCTCTCTCTCTCTCTCTCTCTCTCTCTCTCTCTCTCTCTCTCTCTCTCTCTCTCTCTCGTTCTCTTTCTCTCTCTCTCTCTCACACCTCATCTGTTTCTTTCTGCTTCTTTCTCTCTCTCTCTCCTCATCTTTTTCTTTCTGCTTCTCTCTCTCTCTCCCCCCCTCTCTCTCTCTCTTTCTCCCTCTCTCTCTCTCTCTCTCTCTCTCTCTCTCTCTCTCTCTCTCTCTCTCTCTCTTCTTCCTGATTCCTTCTCCCCTTCACATCATCTCCCTCGCTCGTTCCTTCCCTCTCTTCTTCTTTTTTCTCATACTTCCCTCTTCTTATCGACTCCTTCCTGTTCCCTTCTCTCCTTCGCATCATCACTCATCCTCCCTCCTTCTTCTCTCTCTTCCTCTTTCTTATCGACCTCCTCCTGTCTCTCTCTCCCTCCTGCCCTATCTTTCCCTCTCTCTATTCCCCTTTCTTATCGTCCTACCTCTGTTTCATTCTCCCCTTTACATCCTCTCCCTCCCTTCCTCCTTCCTTTCCCTCCCCCCTCCCACCCTCCTTCCCTCCCTCTCTCTCTTCTCTCTCTCTCTCTCTCTCTCTCTCTCTCTCTCTCTCTCTCTCTCTCTCTCTCTCTCTCTCTCTCTCTTCCCCTTTCTGATCACCCTCTTCCTATTTCCTTCTACCCTTCGCACTATCACGAAAATGAGTAACGAGACAGGCATTCATGGATCTGAAACCGTAGTGGCGCTTGACAGAAGGTAATCTACGTGATGCAAAGGTTGGAGGTGGGGTGGGGGAAGGAAGGGTGGGAAGGGGGCGTAGGAGGGGGGGTGGAAGAGGGTATGATTGAGGAGGTGGGGGAGGATTAGGGGTGGGGAGTGAGGTAGGGGGGGGGGTAGAGGCGGTAAGGGAGGGTGAAAGAAGAAGATGAAGAAAAGGGTGGAGGAAGAAGCGGAAGGGGGAGATAAGAGAAGGGTAAAGGAAGTAGGGAGGGTAAAAGCAGAGGAAGAAGAAAGGAGTAGGAGGATCAGGGTAAAAGAAGGGGGGGGGGGGAGAAGGGGAAGTGGAGAGAGAGAGAAGAATTGGAAGGGTAGAAGAAGAAGAAGAGGCAGAAATAGAATGAGATGAAAGAGGGAGGAAGGGGAAGAGGGTGAAGAGGCTGGAGCGGACAGGGAAGAGTGAAGGAGAGGCAAAAATGGGAATTGTGAAGAAGAGAGGAAGAGGAGAATTTGAAGGACATAGGGATAAAGGAGAGAGGTGTAGGGGAGAGGGAGGATGATTCATAGAGAGAGAATGAGGAAGGAGAAAGGAATGTGGGGAAATAATTGGAAGAAGGAGGAAGAATGACAAAAAGCAAAAAGAAAAAGCAAATCCCGAAGAAAAAGGGAGAAGCAAAATGGCAATAGAGGATCGAGAGAAGGAAAAGGGGAAGAAGATACACTCAGGAAAGAACGACAAAGGGAGAGGGAGAGAAAATGGGGAAAAAAGAATGAATAAAGAAAGAGGGTAGGAAAACAAAGAAGAAAGAAGGAATAAGAAGATGAAATGAAACGGAATGATAAAAAGGAAAATTGGTGGAAACTAATAAGGAGGAAAGAGCAAGAGAAAAGGAAAAGAAGAAGGAGAAGGAAAAGGAAAACAAGAAAGTAAGGAGGAGGAAGAGAAGGGGAAAGAGGAGAGAGGAGGAATAGAAGAGAAGGGAAGAAGAACGAGGAAAAGAAAAGAGGAAGAGGAGGCAGAAGGAGAGGAATCGACCAGTAATTGGGATCAGAAGGAGGCGTCAGTTATGGTGGGAAAGTTTTATTGATGGTCCTTTTTTTCTCTTTCTCTTATTTATTCTCTCTCTCTCTCTCTCCTTCTTTCTTTCTCTCTCTCTCTCTCTCTCTCTCTCTCTCTCTCTCTCCTTCTTTCTCTCTCTCTCTCTATCTTTCTCTCTCTCTCTCCTTCTCTCTCCTCGTCTGACACAGTGATACACAATCAGACAAACCGAACACACAGACAGGCCTCTCGGCATAACAATCACCCACCCACACGACGCCTAAAAATGTACTCTGGCTCTGCCCCCCCTACCTCCCTCTTCTCTCTCTCTATCTCCTCTCCCCTCTTCCTTCCCTCACCCCCCCGTCTCCTACCGTTCCCTCACCCCTCCCTCTCCCCTCCCCTCTCCCTCCCCCCGTCTCCCTAACCTTCTCCCCCTCCTTGTCTCCCTCTCCACTCTTCCCTTTTCCCTATCTGTACCCCCCCCTCCCCCTCCCCCCTATCTGTCTCCCCCCTCCCCCTTCCCCTCCTATCTGTCTCCCCCCTCCCCCTTCCCCCTTTCTCTCTCCCCCCTCCCCCTTCCAGCCCAAAATGAAAGTCCTCAGCCTGCCCAGCGTCGAGTGCGGCCTCGCCATCGCCCGCAAAATGGAGGCCAGCCGTTTCCTTCTATTTACTGGAGGTCGCTCTCTGAAGGGTCGGCCTCGCGGGGAAATGTTTGGACTTGCGTGGCCTTGCTTCCATTCTGCTTTTTTTTTTTTTTTTATCTTTTGATATTTTTATTATATTTTGTATTTATCATCATTATTATTATTATTATTATTTTTATTATTGTTTACTTTATTTGGTATATTTATTCGTGTGTTCCTTGTTTTTATTTTTTGATGTGTTTTTTTTTTTTCGTTTTCTCTGTCCTCTTTTATTTTTACTTTTTAATTTATTTATTGTTTAGTTTTTAAAATTCATTATATTTGGGCTTGTGTGGTCTTCCTTCCAGTTTTTTCATTATATCCTTCCACGGTTTTCTCTTCTCTTTCTTTTCTTCCTGCTTCTTTTTTTTTTTTTTTTTTTTTTAACTTTTACTCGCGGTTTCGTCCTTTTCTCTCTCTTCCATTTTCTGCTTCTTTCTTCTTCACTTTCTCTTTTTATCTTCTTTCTCCATTCCTACGCATTCTAATTCCCTTGTTTCCCCTTTCCTTTCTTTTAATTTTACCTTCTTCCCTTCGTCTTCTTTCTAATTCTCTTTCTCTTTTTCCCATCCTTTCTCCTTTTCTTTCTCTTTTTCTTCCTATTCTTTCTCCTTCTCTTTCTCTTCTCTGCATTCTTTCTCCTTCTCTTTCTCTTCTCTGCATTCTTTCTCCTTCTCGTTATCTTCTTCCCATTCTTTCTCCTTCTCTCTCTCTTCTTCCCATCTCTGCCCTAATTTCTATCTTCTTCCTCTTCCCTTCTTCATTCTGCTTACCTTCATTTTCTTCCCTTTCTCTCCTTTCCTTCCTTTTGCTTTTTCCTCTTGTCCCTTCCTTTCACCTGGCCTTCCCCCTTCCTCCTTCCCCTTCATTCCCCTCTCCTTTCCCCTTTCCCCTTCTTTATCCCTTCCTTCTTCCTTATCTTCCTCTTACCCTTCTTGTCCCTTATCCTTCTCCTCTCCCCCTCACTTTCCCCTTCCCCTTCTCCCTACTTCGTTCTCCTTCACTTACCCTATCCCCTCCTTCGTTCCCCTTTCCGCCCTCCATTACCTTTTCCCTACGCTCTCCACCCCTTCCTCCTTCCTCTTCATTCTCCTCCCCCTTCCCCTTCCTTTCCCTTCTGAGCGGACTGAAGTGAGGGCGCTGTTGACGGGAGGCAGAGCTCAACACAATAGCTTCGGGTCACCACAATATTGCTTTCTCCCCTCTCTCTCTCTCTCTCTCTCTCTCGCTCTCTCTCTCTCTCTCTCTCTCTCTCTCTCTCTCTCTCTCTCTCTCTCTCTCTCTCTCTCTCTCTCTCTCTCTCTCTCTCTCTCTCGCTCTCGCTCTCCATCTACTCACAGCCAGGTCAACGAGTCCCTCCCCGCCCTTGTTTATTGTTGTTGTTATTGGTTTAATTGTTTGTTGGTTTGTTGATGGTATTGGTGGTGGGTGTGTATTTGGTTGTTTTTGTTTGTTGTTGTTTATCATTTGTCTATTGGTTGGTGGTATTGATGGTGTTTGTTTGTTTGTTTTTGTTGTTATTATCTTCATTGTTTGTTTGTTTGTTGGTGGTGATAATGATGTTTGTTGGTGTATTTTTGTTGTTATTATCTTCATTATTTGTTTGTTTGTTGGTAGTACCGATGGTGGGTGTTTGTTGTATTTTTGTTGTTGTTTTTGTTGGTTTTCTTTATTTCATTTTTAGGGGCTGGGTTGGATTTAGGGTTTAATAAGGCATTCCTCCTCTCCGTTCTGTTACCTTTTTAAAATTTTATTTAATGTTTTTCGTTCTCTTCGTATTTTTACCTTTTTTTCTGTCAATTTCTATGGACATCAGTTCATAACACACAGTTTTTAGGGGATTAACCCATTGCCGATAATCCCCTGTGATTTTATTTTTTTAATTGTTTTTTACACATAGATGGCTATACTTGTACTAAGTCACCAGTGAGCCAGTTATGAGTACTGCCTGTCTCGCCCGTTCACCCTTTTCATTGATTTACGGAAATATTTTAGGTTATCTTATTTTGCTGTTACTAATGTTTATAACATTATAGTAAGTATAATGTTTATAATAAAATTAACACCATCGATATCAACAGCACTGGTAAAAAATACGTTTTTTCGCGCCAATTCAAGGAAAGAAGAAATCAGGTAAGGCCACAAGATTTACTAATTGACTCCTTTGTGGCTAAGCACTAGCGGAACCAACTATGTACAGAGACATTTCACAAAGATATAAAAAATTAGCACAGCATTTTCCCTATTTTTTATTAATTTTCCCCGGCGGCAATGGTTTAATTACGTGCGGTGTTACTGATATAGGTATTTACGTTTATAATGCATTTCAAACAAGTAAAAATTCACACTTTCGCACACACAACATAAAAAAAAACAAAAAAAACACACACACACATACGCAAGAAAAGTGAACAGATGTACATATATAAGAAAATAACACATAAAAACAAGAACAAGCACACACAAAATATAAATAACTCAAAGACGTACAAAAGACACTTAAAACAAATAAAAACACAGTTCTCGTGTGGTAGTGTCGAAGCTAACGTGGTCGATTCTATAATTTCTTTTAAATTTTCAAACGAAATTTCTAGTTACAAAAGCCATAAAACGAACATATATGACAGAGCTGCCAATTACCAGAAACCCTTTTAATTGGGCGCATCACAAAATGATACACATTCTGATTTGCTGGATCGAAATGATTATTATCTTGAAATGGCGACACAAAAAAAGAAGAAAAAAAAAAAAATAATACACTTTTTATATTCCTCTGAAAGTTTTTGTAAATGGTTTCTAAATATCTGATTAAGGTTTTAGTTCATCTATTTTCGTTATTTCATGTCCATTTTTTTTTCACTTTCTCAGCATGACACCCCCCCCCCCCCATTCCTGATTTTATATTACCTATATTAATTCCCATGTACCTTCTTTTTATTTCCTACCGATATTCAAAGAATTTTTTTTTTTTTCCATGGTGTCTTAAACATATTTTTCCAGTTTGATTTCACAGTATCTGTATCAATTATATTCTACCATATGCTTTCCCTTCCAACATTATTTAAGGAAAAATTCCATATTGCATAATGTCTGTGATACACATTTTCAGATTTAATTTTATCTACCTTAATGGAATTTCTACCTTGCTTTTTTTCCCCTTTCCCAATACATTTAAAGAAAAAAGAAACCTATTTTGCATAATATTCAAAGCCCCTTTTAACTTATTTCTACATCTCAGCTGACAAGACAGGGACCCAGGCTGTCTCTCCCAACGAACAAACGGCTGCACTGAAATTGCGCTGTGGATATTTCCGAAAATAGTTATGACGTTGTTGTGGTTATTTCGTATTTTCTGGCCTTATCTTCCTCTTCTTCTTTTGTTTTTTACCCCATGTTATCGATATTTATCATTATTGACATTCATGATTATTCATTACCCATATTATCGATACACACCATTTTTCACTCTTGTTCAATATATATTATCGTTACCAGCTTTCTATATCGCTCCCATCTCTTTATATTGTGTCCTATTCCTATCCTCATTACTGTACCGAAGAATAAAAAGCTCGTCATTATAATACTTTCTAAAGAAGGTAATCAGCCTTCGATGATGATAGTGTTTTGAGATTA
>NC_061831.1:5052379-5054879 GCF_019202785.1 Penaeus chinensis
GTATTCATTGCCATTATCATAATGATGACAATCACAACAATAATAATAATAATAATAATTATCATTATTACTATTATTGTTATCATTATTATTATCTTCATTACTATTATCCTTGCTGCTGCCATCATCATTGTTACTATTAGCATAATCATTATCATTATTATCCTTATTATCATAATTAATATTATAGTTATTATTGTTAGGATGATCATTATCGTTACAGCAATTATTACCACTATCATCATTATCAATATCACAGAATCGTCATTTTCATCATTACTTTAATCGTATTATCCTTACCAATATCAGTGTATATTTTATTTTCATTATCATTATCATTAATATCGTTATTATGAATACCATGACTGCGAAGTTGATAATGTGATTAGCATTTTAGTTTAATTTATGCAATTTATTTTAGTATGATTGTTAAAATATATTGAAGAAAAACAAGTGAAGAAAAAATCAAAGTACAATAATTATATAGACAAATATCTAGATCTGAAAATACGTACGTGTTATAAAGCATACATTAAAGTACGTATATGTCTGTGCGTCTCTTTCTACGTATACAGGGTAAGCATTCATTCGCTTGTATTTCTATATGCGTACACACAAAAGCAAAAACGTACCCATGAGTGGGCCATAGTGCATGTGTACACGTGTGTGTGATAAGCATCCAGGTTTATCTAAGAGATTGAAACGAAAATGGCATATAAGTTCTCTCGACCTTGAAAATTGTGATCTTTTCAGTATTAAAAAAAAAAAAATAATAATAATAATTAAAAAAAATAACTAATATTACATTTATGTTACTATTAACACCCACATTTATATGAATATTTTATATCTCATGAATATTTTACTCCTCCTATGTAAACTCCAGCTCCAGAGGCAATGTAATCTAAGTCTGAGCTTTGCTTGCTTATTAAATTATTCATTTGCAATTGTTTTTTTTGTTTTTTTTTACCTGTTATAGTTTTGAGAAATCATATTTTGCCCTTTTTTCCTTTCTCATATCGTTGTTGTTATATAACGATGAATAAACCTTTAGTGATCAGTCGTTGATGATTGTGAATGTATTGCGTTGTTCACCATTGTTATCAAATAAGGGCGGAAAGGTTTTTCTCCGATACTATTAAGGTAATGGCTTCCTTGTGCTGGTCTGACTTATCTGTGTATTAACGTCATGCCTGTATCTTATTATTTGTAAATCCTGTTGGCTGATTCTCTTTCTCTTTCATCCCGTCTCTCTGTCTATCTGTTTCTATCCCTCTTTATCTCAGTTGTTTTTAATACGGGTCTCTCTCTCTCTCTCTCTCTCTCTCTCTCTCTCTCTCTCTCTCTCTCTCTCTCTCTCTCTCTCTCTCTCTCTCTCTCTCTCTCTCTCTCTACGTGCATCAGCCTATGTGTTTCCAGACGGACCTCTCTCTCTCTCTCTCTCTCTCTCTCTCTCTCTCTCTCTCTCTCTCTCTCTCTCTCTCTCTCTCTCTCTCTCTCTCTCTCTCTCTCTCTTTCTCTTTCTCTTTTTTTTTTCTCTCTCTCTCTTTCTTTGACTCTATCTCTCTCCTTTCTGTTTTTAAGGTTTGTCCTTTCATTCAATGCTTGTGTATTTTTGTATCTCTGTCTATTAATACTATCTGCGTATCCGTCCACCAGTCTTTCTGATTCCCTCTTTCTCTTCACACACCTTTCCTCCCATTTCACTCACAGCCCCTCCCCTCTCTCTATCCATCGCTGCCTTTCAATGCAGTCCTTCTATCAATTCTTCGACCTCTCCTCTTCTATTCATGTAACCATCCTCCTTCCTCTCCATTCTCCCTCCCTCCCCTCCTCCCCTCCTCTACCTCTCTCTCCTCTCCTCCTTCCCTAACTCTCCTCTCTTCATCTTAACTTCATTTTTAGCCTCCCCCACGCTCCCAACCACCACCACTTGATAGTTCAATTATGCAAATAACTGTACTCAACTCAAATTGAATTTATTCCATTCCAGCCGGCCGGAATAGAGCGGAAATATGTACTCAGGATCCGTGACCACGAAAAATATATACACCTTAATTACAGTACAAGTGCACACGGATGCTTTATCCGGATTCAAAGCCTGAGCGAAATACAATAGTGAAACGTTTGGTTTGATTGAATGATTAAACGCTCAAGAGGTAATGTCTGAACGTTATTTTTTCTCTTGGAAGAGAGTTAGAGAATAACAATTGATATAGGAATCAAGTGAATAGATAGTGACTTTGATATGAATGAAAATAACCGTTATATAGATTGAATATTATTGTGAATGTGAATAGAGGATTTAAGATAAATAAAAAGGCAAAAAAAAAAAGAACTTTGCCTCAGGTTGCGAGTGTATAACAGAACAATCCAAGCACCAATTTGCTCTTACAATTTGATGGAAATTTCGCACAAAACCTCGAGCCAGACACGCGAACTATACTGTCCACTGCAGAGGCCATGAATCTTGCTATATGATTACATTACACAAGAGTAT
>NC_061831.1:5057379-5062379 GCF_019202785.1 Penaeus chinensis
TGGATCTAACTTGCACCAAAGATCAGAAAGTTAAGCCATTCCTCCTCCTTCGGCAAAAGCAAATTAAACTTGACGACTTGGTAATTGATGGAGTAAAGGTCGAAACCTGAGCTGGCAACAGTGGGCGTGATTTTTTTTCTAAATTTTTAATTGTTATTTCTACTTACTTTAAGGAGGTAAGTATAAGATTGATGAGAAAGGCTGATAAGAAGAGAAATGTAGGAGGAGGAGAGAGGGTAAGAAAAGAAGAAGGAGGAGACAAGGAGAAAATTAATGGAGAAGGAAATGGAGATCGAGAGAAAAAGAAAATGAAAACAAAATAAAGAAGAAAAGAATATCGAAGCTTTGGTTCGTGGCAGATTTAACTGATTGTTCTTTTTATATTGTTTTCTATTTGAAGAAGTGATACTTTTATTTTCTCATATTTATAAAACACACACACACAAAACACACATACACACAAAATAAAATACATACAAATAAAAACACACACACACAAACAAACACACAACCCCCATACAAACACACAAACAAACAAACACTCAACCCCCACCCCACGCACACACGCAAACAACCCCATTCAATCAAACACACAACCCCCCACAAACAAACAAAAACACAACACCCCCCCACACACAAACAACCCCATTCATTCAAACAAACAAACAAACAAACAACCCCCCCCACACACACACGCAAACACCCCCACCCACCCCATTAACCTGCCTCCCCACCATTACCCATTTCTCGGAACTCCACACCCACCTTTCCATCCTCCCTTTCCTCATGGTGACAGCTCATTATAAAAAAGCCAAGCCTGTGACATCCCTTTATATCCGACAGACTAATGGAAGATGTCAGTACTTAGGGTCATCGTCACGGAGAGAAAACCTAAGCTTCCTCTTTCATTAGGTTAATTAAGAAACGTCCTATGGTATAAAGATCAAGTTGCATTACCGGTTTTAAGGGTTTGTCTAGGAAGTTATTCTTGCTTCTATGTCTGATTCTATGAGGCTGTGGAAGCTTTTCAGTTGAAAGTGAAGAGCGTTTTATAGGATATCACATTTGTAATTATATTGAAAGGAGGAACGTATGCACGGAATGGTGTGCAAAATGATTCAAAATAGAAAGAGAGAGAGATTAATAGATAGATAGTTAGAGAGAGAGAGAGAGAAAGTGATATATATATATATATATATATATATAGAGAGAGAGAGAGAGGAGAGATAGATAGATAGATAGATAGATATAGGTATATATATATAGAGAGAGAGAGAGAGAAAGAAAGAGAGAGAGAGAGAGAGAGAGAGAGAGAGAGAGAGAGAGAGAGAGAGAGAGAGAGAGAGAGAGAGAGAGAGAGAGAGAGAGAGAGAGAGAGAGAGAGAGATACAGTTACTCCAGAGCAGAACGGAATAACTATAATCAAAGGGATTAGTACAAATTTTCAAGGCGAAGTGAACCGAGCCACCGGGACTCTCACGCCGTGTAAATGCAAAGGTCAACACGCTGGGATTGTTTTTACTAAACACAGACATAAACAAAACAGACAGAAAGAAAAGCGCAAGTACAGAGACGAACAAACACACGCATGCACACTAACACGCACACACACACACACACACACACACACACACACACACACACACCTATACACACACACACACACACACGCGGTGGAAAAACAAACAAACAAACAGACAACAGGTTCATATCCTTAAAATCAATTGATAAACAGTTAAGACAAATTATATAATTTACCGTTCCCATTTCAATGTTTCAATTCCGACAGAATACTTATGTTAAAGGAAGGAAGGAATTCTATATTCATACTTCCCTAGAATATCTATTCATGCAACTCATATAGTATTAATCCAAAAATATATTCACAGGTTATCAATTGACATAAGCTCATGCAAAGAATATACATCCACTGAAATCCTCATAGATAATTTGCTCGTACACTCATAAATTGATCCAAAAACATATACACTTTTCGTTAAATATCATACACACATGCAAAGCATATATATTCACAAATACACACTGAAACCTTCATAGATAATTTGTTCGTACAATCATAAACTGATTATCCACACATTAAAGTATTATTTATGCGAACATTTATAAACCAGTCATCCGCCCATTCATACTTTTCTCAACATTTGTCGGAATGAAATTCTGCTAATGCATTATACTTGTTGCAAACGACAAGACATATATTTTTTAAACATTTGACGAATCTCTCTCTAAAAGGAAAAAAATAAAGACAGGTTTTAGGACTGATGAGACATTCCACACCTTTTATTAATATAAATTGATTATTATTGTGATTTTATGCATATCTTTGTTTCAGATTTATATCGAGTTTTAATTCCCACTTAGAAAAGATGTGAATGAAACTAAATATTAACAATGTTAATTTCAAGTCTTCGATTCAGTTTCAAATCATGATTCATATCATGTAATATCACTGGAAATATAAGCTCATTTACATATCTTTCATTGTGGAATTATTCACTCAATCTTTTTCCATTGTTAATTTACCCTCGATCATTTCTTCACACATTAATTTTCTTTATACATTGTTCAGTCGTACATGTATCAATTTTCATAAGAAAATATTTATTCATTCATTTTCTTCCCCTTTTCCTTTATTTTCAGTTTTCTTCCTCTGTCTTTATTCCTCCCTTTATCCATTCATCAATTTTCATTATCCATTCATTCACTTACTCCTAATATCTATCCACTCATTTATTTTCATCATATACTCATTCATTCACTTTCACTTTCTCTACATTCATCACGAGGAATGTCCTCTGAATTACAAGTCTTGTGACATATGGTAACCTAAGCCGACATCCATCACTGTTCAGAACCATAACAATATAACGAGATTTTTCTCCTGGCTAGACTCATGTCGAGAAAGCAGAGAAAAGAGGAAGAAGAAGAAGAAAAGAGAGAGAGAGAGAGAGAGAGAGAGAGAGAGAGAGAGAGAGAGAGAGAGAGAGAGAGAGAGAGAGAGAGAGAACAGAAAATAATAAATGAGAGATAAGAAATTCAAGGTTATGAAATCAAAGACGAAAGCGAGTGGGCGTTTATGGATGTTTATAGTCATTGTAATAATGATTAACGAGTCAACTGTTGAATGACGTTAATGATGAGTAACTGTTAGCTAGAGAGCAAGATAGATGGTGAGTGAGATTTAGAGGTGAATAAATTGAAATTGAATATACACAATGCGAAAAATACATGTAGCAAGAAATGCACAAAGAAAGAGAGAAAAAAAACGTAATCAGAAAAAAATGAAAATAATGATGATAGAGAGAAAAAATAAAATAAAAATAATAAGGTACATAATACAAAGTATAGAAAAATGAATGATATAAGAAAGGGGGGGGGGGGGATATGATTGAAAAATTAAAAGGTTGAAAAAAAAAGACTTTAGAAAGTGAAATTTCAAACGTCAAGGACCAGTTTTGAATATCAGATAGAAAGGAAAAACAAAGCCTAGCGAAATTCTTACAGAAGACAGAACAGCATCAGCGCCGGAGTGGAAGAAAGTGTGCAAACAAAACAAAAAAAGTTACTTCATCAGCATCATTGTTTGTTATGAGATGCAATCTGGGGAGAATCAACATGAGAAAGTTCATGCCTGGTGGTGGTCGGGGGTAGTACGTATATACAGAAGAAAGAAGGAAAAACAAACACGGCCAAACAAGTGCCTGCAGTGTAATATCCGATGCCATGCCTGCAAAATTCCGTTTGAATGGCGTGTAACAGGACTATTAGCCGTAACTACCGTTGTTTTTACAAGAATGCGGTTACGTTTACCGAAGGTATGTTGCAGTTTCAAAAAACAATCACACACACACACATACACACATGAATGTGTGTGTGTGTGTGTGTGTGTGTGTGTGTGTGTGTGTGTGTGTGTGTGTGTGTGTGTGTGTCTGTATGCAGACATAGATACGTATATGGACACATATCAATATAGATATATAATTGTCATCTAGTTTTCAATAACCGAAGTAAATGCTAAAAAGGCTCAGCCAATTAACACTAGGCGTTTAAACCTAACACGGAATGACCTTTCGAAATCGTTCTGTATGTAATCTATATGTAATCTACTTTCTCTGACAGACGGATTACATACAGAGCTAGTGGAAAGGGGAAATGAAAGTGATTTATGAGCAAATTTAACTTTCAGACCTTTAAACTGCGGCCGTAAATTTGGCCTAAACGCCCAATGTTAGGTCGCTCCCCTGCGATTAAATCACACAAAAGGAAAAAAAATACTCGTAGCTCAAAAGTAACATAATTTATCGTGATATCAAACTCAAATCAGCGGACAGAATGTTTAACTTATGGTCGGGCTGCGAGGAAACGGGGGGTGTCACTCGGCGGTCTTGAGGCTTTCAAGGGCCAATGGAGGAAGATTTGGGGGAGGGGGGGTGAGAAACAAAGAAACGGAGGAAAAGAGAACTCAAACACACACACACACACACACACATACACACACATATACACACACACACACACACACTCACTCACTACTCACTCACTCACTCAAATACACACACACACACACACACACACACACACACACACACACACACACACACACACACACACATATATATACATATATACATACACACTTATCTATCTCTCTATCTATCTATTTATTTATATCTATCTATCTATCTATGAATGTATAAGAAGAAAAGGAAAGAGGGGGGAGGGGAGAACAAACAGAGGAACAGGGGGATTGGAAGAAGAGAGATGGGAGAGGAAAAGAAACATTTATATACTGATGGCAGAGACAAACACAGTTTATCAAGTATCATTTTCTTTCAGAAGTGTTAAATATAGTATTATAAGAACAACGAAAATGTTCCTGATGATCGTAACAGTTATGGAAATAATAACAAAGATCTTCATCATGATCACTAAGCTGGGTATTGCAACTGCAACTGTTTATGATTTCTCATTTTACTTTT
>NC_061831.1:5104390-5106890 GCF_019202785.1 Penaeus chinensis
CTCTCTCTCTCTCTCTCTCTCTCTCTCTCTCTCTCTCTCTGTCTCTCTCTCTCTCTCCCTCCCTCTCTCCCTCCCTCTCTCTCTCCCTCTCCCTCTCTCACTTTCTCAATACTACCATTACATCCAGCCATCTACTGTACATATATCTCTTTCTGTTTCTCTCTTTCCAGTTTTCCAACTCATCTTTCTCCTCCTCGCTTCCCCTTTCCATTCCCTCAAATCCTCTCTCCCCTCACCACTCTCCTCGCCTCTTCCCTCGATGGACTTGGTCGGGGCTGGCTGGCGTGAGGGTCTGTGTTTATTGGTGCAAAAGACCAGATTCTTTTAGCTGGAAAATGCTGTGCATAGAGGAAAGAGAGAGAGAGAGGGGGGGGGAGAAAGGGAGGGAGAGAGGGAGGGAGAGAGGGGGGGAGAGAAAGGGAGGGAGGGAGAGGGAGAGGGAGAGGGAGAGAGAGAGAGAGAGAGAGAGAGAGAGAGAGAGAGAGAGAGAGAGAGAGAGAGAGAGAGAGAGACAGACAGAAAGAGAGAGAGAGAGAGAGAGAGAGAGAGAGAGAAATTGTATATATACACGCACACACATACGCAAATACACACACGTACATGCATACACACACACACACACACACACACATACACACACATGCATATATATATATATATATATATATATATATATATATATATATATATATACACACAAACACACATGCAAATATATACACACACAAACACACACACACACGCACACATGTGTATATATATATGTATGTGTGTGTGTGTGTGTGTGTGTGTGTGTCTGTGTGTGTCTGTGTGTGTGTGTGAAATGGAAAGATGGGAAGATAGAGAAGGAAAAGGAGGGAAAGGTGCGGGTAAGACAGATAGACATACTAACAAAAAATAGATAATGCAAAAGCGTGACATACTCAGAGATAGACAGAAGGACAAACAGACAAATATACAGGCAAATAGACGGAGATAGAGCTAGAAATCGAGTCCCCACGAGCGGGAACTCAAACGGCCATTTTCGTGTCATGAAAATATGGACCAGAAATATCTCGCTCGTGGTTTTGACAAAGACTTATGGGACCATCAATTCTCGGGCCTTGGAGATGAAGGAAGAGAGGAAAACGTAAGAGAAGAAGAAGAAGAAGAAGAGATAGAAAGAAAAAAACGATTTGGCAAATATGAAGAGGAAAACAAGAAAGTTATATCGCCTTTTATCATATTTTTTAACATCAATGTTATTTCTTTATATATATATATATATATATATATATATATATATATATATATATATATATATATATATATACATACACACACACACACACACACACACACACACACATGTATACTCCCCTATCGACAAAAATGGCTTCTTCCATTTTCAACAATAAGTATATACGTTTCTTTTTTTCAAGAGCGAGTCTGTTTATGTAAGCATAAATTTGCGTTGGCAGTATGATCTTTTTTTTCTCTTTTTCATTTCGCTCTCATGTCGAGTGAATTCTTCGCTGCAAATGAGTGCTGCAACATTTCAACATTAAGACTAATTTTCTGCAAATGATAAAGCAATATTGTTTTTGAGGGTAGTCAAAAAAGGAAGGAAAACTGATGGAAAAAGAATAAATGAGAGAGAGAGAGAGAGAGAGAGAGAGAGAGAGAGAGAGAGAGAGAGAGAGAGAGAGAGAGAGAGAGAGAGAGAGAGAGAGAGAGACTATTAAAAGGAAAACGAAAAAACAACAAAAGCTATATAAAAAAGAAACATGAACCCGAATATAAAACATGCAAAATACTTATCCCTTTGAACGAACAACAATTCATTATGATTCCTAATTTTTGAGTTAATATAGGCCTACGGGAAGAAAACAACAACAACAACAACAAGATTCGGAAGAAAAATTAAAATAATACAAATAAAAACCAAACCAAAAAGAAAGGAAGAAAGGAAGGAAGGGAGGAAGGAAGAAACTAACAAAAACAAAAACAAAAAAGACAAAGAAAAAGGAGAAAAAAATATAAGAAAAAAAGCAAGAACAAGAAATGTTATAATACGAATTATAATCTGAAATTCCCTTTTAAAGAATATCAAATGTGCATGAACCACCTTGAATACAAAAAAAAGAAAAAAAAGAAAAGAAAAAAAAAGTAAACAACACAAAATATATTATTATTATTATTATTATTATTATTATTATCATCATTATTATTATTATTATTATTATTATTATTATTATTATTATTATTATTATTATTATTATTATTATTATTATTATTGTTATTGTTATTATTATTATTATTGCTGTTATTTTTTATTATCATTACTATTATTATCATTATCATTATTATTATTATTATTATTATTATCATTATTATCATTATTTTTTTATTATTATTATTAATATTATTATCATCATCATTATTCATGTTATCATTATTATATTATCATTATTATTAATATCATTATTATTTTTATTATTATTATCATTTTTCTTATTCT
>NC_061831.1:5111890-5114390 GCF_019202785.1 Penaeus chinensis
TATTTATTTATTCATTTCGTCATTTTACTATTCTGTATTTACGACTTTATCTTATTTTTCATTTATCTTAATCGTTTTCCTTTTAATTTCTATTAATTCTTATCCATGAATTAATCTTATTTTTAATACCTGTACTTTTATGTTCTATAAATTAGCGTTTTTAGGCTTATGGTAATTAATTCAAAGATCACAGGATCAGGTGAGAAAATAAAACAAAATTAATTAGTAGACTTTTTTTTTTTTTTTACTTATTTCTGTTTTTATTAATCTTTATCCATAATTCTACTTATCATCGTTTTTTTTTTTTTTTGTTTCGTTTTTTGTTTTTTGTTCACGTAATCCCTTAGTCTGAGGCTTTTGTCAATAAGCCCACCTCCGGGTTAGGATTTATAACCCGGAAGAAGAAGAAGAAGAAGAAAAAGAAGAAAAAGAAGTAAAAGGAGAAGAAGAAGAAGAAAAAGAAGAAGAAGAAGAAGAAGAAAAAGAAGAAGAAGAGGAAGAAGAAAAAGAACTAAATGGAGAAGAAGAAAAAGAAGAAGAAGAAGAAGAAGAGGAAGAAGAAGAAGAAGAAGAAGAAGAAGAAGAAGAAGAAGAGGAAGCAGAAGAAGAAGATAACGAAAAAAATGATGCATGTTACTTATCATAATCCGAGTCAACGCGATCTTGGCCTTTCTGTGAATCAAAAAAGGAAAGAAAGATAAGAAAAAAAAATAAAAAGAAAGAAAGAAAGAAAAAAACAAAAGAAAAAAGAAAAAGGAAAACAAGAAGAGAAAAAAGAAATGAAAAGAAAAGTAATGAAAGCAAAGGAGAAGATAAGAAAAGAAAAGAAGGAAAGAAAGAAAGAAAAAAATACACACAAACACACACACACACACACACACACAGATATAAATATATATATATATATATATATATATATATACATATATATATACATATATACATACATACATATATATATATATATATATATATATGTATATATATATAAATATACACATATGTATATATATATATATATATATATATATATATATATATATATATATATACACACAAATACATACATTTATGTATTACATACTTTCGGAATAAAAAAAGGACATAAAAATGGCTAACAAAATATAAGGACCGTCTCTAAGACAGAACAATGGATATGAAACCATGTCTTCAAAACCGTCATTCACGGCCGGTTCTCATTCTTCAGTGGGATATTTTCAACAATCATATCTCATTCTTTGGATATTTCATATAATCATATTATCGTATCGTTATAGTATACGATTTTTTGTAGTGTGTAACTATAGTGTGTATATTACATCACTTAATATTGTGTTATATCATACATCATGTTTCGATTCTGTCTGGGTTTACGAGGCAAAAAAAAATATATATAAAACAATCGATATTTATGAAAAAATAATCAAATTAGTATGTTAAAACAGGGAAAACTTTTCATGCCTGATAAAGAGAGGTATAGTTTAAAAAATGTAAACAAAATAGGTCGCGATTAAAACACACAACACACACACACACACACACACACACACACACACACACACACACAAGACAGTTTCAATCAAGTAGAGATGCATCTTCACGTTATACCCAGTGCCTTAAGATATACAGAGGTGAATAGACATGTCTGCCTCAGGCTTCGGTATATCATTGTTGGTGACTTTCTTCTCGTTTCTGCATGTCATGTAACATATTTTCAAACTTATTTCATACCTTTAGTTAACCTGTAGATGACGTCACAGATATCTGGGTCGAGAAGGAGATGGAGGAGCGAGGGAAACCGAAGTGACAGGAGAAAAGTGTAAGGGAGAGAGTGGGAAGAAGTGTGTTTTTGAAAGATAATGAAAGGCCTTCTTCGTGTTACTCGGGGAGAGGTTGAGAGAGAGAGGAGAGAGAGAGAGAGAGAGGAGAGAGAGAGAGAGAGAGAGAGAGAGAGAGAGAGAGAGAGAGAGAGAGAGAGAGAGAGAGAGAGAGAAGAGAGAGAGAGAGACGGATCTGAGTTTCATTTACATAAAGTTCAACTTTATGTAGTCAGCACACACACGCGCACACACACACAGAGAGAGAGAGAGAGAGAGAGAGAGAGAGAGAGAGAGAGAGAGAGAGACGGATGTGAGTTTCATTTACATAAAGTTTAATTTTATGTAGTCAGCACACACACGCGCACACACACACACACACACACACACACACACACACACATACACGCACAGGAACAAACACACACATTTTCATTATCAGCATTATCAGTATGTAAACCAAGGACACACGGATACTGACATGCATTGACATTCACAAATAAGCAGATATGTATCATGCTGTATCATCGCAATGTATCAATAAAGCAATACAGAAAACAGATATTCCAATCTTCTCCGCCAATCGCAAACTATCATAACTTTCATGTAAAATAATATATTTGAATGACGCTTTAATTTAAAAGGAAATACGCGGCAATGCCTTAATGGCGAGGACTGTTTTT
>NC_061831.1:5164390-5166890 GCF_019202785.1 Penaeus chinensis
AAAAGATGGCGGAAGGAAAAGAGGAACTTCCAAGAAAACCCAAGAGTGACCGTCAAGCTAAAAGGTTCACAAAGAGTCAAGAAGGAGATGGACTTGAACATAAAAATAGCACAGGTAGGATAATGCAGTCCATATGGGGAAGGCTTATTGTGTTGGAAGCCACTGGTAGGGGAGCAGGTTACGAATGGGATGTCGAAAAATGCAAGAAAAAAAAAGTTAAAAGGAAAAAGAAAGACAGAAAAGACAGACAGAAAAAGAGCTGATAAATAAAAAGAGGATAAAAACTTCGGAGAGAAATGAACTGGAAAAGACATAAGATAGAAAAGAAATAAGATGAAGAATAAGTAAATGGATGAAAATATAAATAAACAGATGAGCTAATATACCGAAATGAATAAAACGAAACGATACGAATGCAAAAACGGATATAAAGCCAATAAACCATAAACCACACCGAACATGCAATCAATAACGAATGATATTACTTTAAACAAATAGAGAAAACATAAACCCGGACAGATGGTACAGTATCGAAGGTGAAAAAGAGAGAGAGAAGGGTAGAGATTTGGTTGACTGAGCTTCTTGTGGAGTCAAGGAAACAAAGGAAGACAAAGATAAAATGCAGGATCAAAGGACAAAGGGTGATATGGAGAGAAGCAAGAGAAGAAGGAAAAAGAGAAAAAACAAAAATAAATCCGAGGATGCTGCCCCAAGAAAGGGCTTGGAGGGACCCAGAGTAATTTCGTTTAATTTAGTCCTTTATTCACCACCCTAGCTAACTGCACAGGCGTGGGCAAGCTGTGGTGCATTTGATGTATGGTCATAACATTATATAATGGTATTACATTATTATGATAAGTACTTTATCAGTTAAGGGAAAGGAACAATTACACAATCCTTTATTTATATACCGCGCCGGCGTACAGCTTGGGCGTGGAAAAGCATTGCTACATTTGATATGCGGTCATGTGATGCTATATTCCAAATATAGGGTACAGCATAACCATATCTCCTAAGACATCATATGATATGAAATAGTTACATAGTTCTCCGACTTCATACTAGGTGGTCTGAAAGGCTATAACACATGGCACTCTGAGATATAATGTATAAGTGTTCATTACACAGGTTACACTTAGTTTCTTCAACATTACAAACTGTACTGACCTACCAATACAATCTTTATCCAAGCTTGATTGTTGTGGTCATTATGTCACACTGTCTTGTTCTTGTTTTATATAAACCATAGATGCAGGAATCGTGCCTAAACCGGTCAATGGTTTATGCTACAGCTTCCAGGGCGTTGAGAATTAATAAACCCAGTCAAGTCCTCTTTGAAGGAAGCTTTAATGATCCTGGAAAGCACTCAGTAAATCGCAGAAAATTACTGCTAGCCCGGTCAGGAAACCTCCTACAATCCTAGTGTTGCAAAATATTCTTTATATACAATAAAACTGCATCCTGCTCTGCCCCCAGTCTGCCAGGATCCGCCAGTGTAGTATTCATATGCATTGGACAGAATTACAAGATGCTTATTTATAATTGCAAGTGCATACTGCATGTTCAGCTGAGCTAAGTGTTTACATGTTTCCTGTATTCATGGATTTGAGTATGAATCCGTGTTGTAATTCAAAGTTAGCTCCTCTGTTCCATGTTTTAGTTTTGTCTTTGGCAAGAGTAAGGGGGTGAAAACTGGAGGGTAGAAAACGTAGTTTGTCACACCACACACAAGAGAGGAAAAGTGAAGAGAAAGAGAGAGAGAGAGAGAGAGAGAGAAAGGAAATCAAAAGCAGTAAAGTGATTGAAATGTCAGACATACATTAGAGAAATGGCCGTACTGGAAACAATATGAAAAAGTCAATACTGAAAAAAGTATAAACAAAACTATAGATATATGATAATGATAACAACAGCAATAGTAATAAGAAAGAGAAAGGCAATGATAACACTGGCAATCATGAAAGTTATGATGATGCTAATAATTATACAGCAGTACCTATAGTAATAATGATTCTAATAACAATAACACTCGTTTTTATAATACTAAAGACAATTGTTGCATTAATGATGATAAAAATAATTATACAATATGAACAACAACAAAAATGACAATGACAAGGATGCTGATAAATATAATAATGCTAATACTAAGGATAATGATAATAGCTATGATTATGATATCAAAAACGATTATAGTAATTATGAAGTAATTATAGAGATGATAATAAAGATAATTAACAATGCAATATAACCAAAAGTGCCAATGATAAAGATTAATAGTAACAATAATAAAGATACAGAAATAATGATAATGATAATAACAACAACAACACTTCTGAAGATAACAAAAAAGCTGACAACAACAACAACTGTAATAAAAATTGTGATAATAATAATTATAATAATGATAGTAATGATAACAATAATGATGCTGATAATTGTTAAACAATGCTAACGATAATAATAATGATTATGATTATAATAATGATAATGACAGTAA
>NC_061831.1:5181890-5184390 GCF_019202785.1 Penaeus chinensis
CATATACATATATATACATATATATACATATATATATATATATATAAATATATATAAATATATATATATAAATATATATATGTGTGTATATGTATATATATATATATATATATATATATATATATATATATATATATATATATATATATGTATATGTGTATATATGATGCATGGTGCAGGCCCCTTAAAAGCAGAAAAGCCAAATCCTGGTTCGCTTGACAACAGAATCCAACAGAAGCTCTCTCCCATCTGGCCAAGGATATTCATTTCAGTCCTCGAGCTGGTAAAGGCCGAGGCTCTCTGAAATCGTCCGAGACTTTATGAAAACGGGGGGATTTAAAGGGGAAACTTACAAGACAGCAGAGAAGCTTTCATGTTCGTGGTGTCTTTTGAGAAAGATTGAGAAGAAGGAAGATGAAGAAAAAAAAAAGATAGTTAAAAGGAGAGATCTTAAAGATTATGTTTTTGTTGACGTCAATTGAAAGAATGTTTAAGATGGATATTCTTTCAAGGTTTTTGAGAAAGGGAAAGAGCGTCTCTTATGTATTCGCTGCTTGATGTAATAATGATATCGTTTGATAATGATAACGATACTGACAAAAGGAATATCACGACCATGAAAATAACCTTGTTAATAGGGATGATAATAGTAGTAACTTTGATGATAGTAAAGCTGATAATGATAATGAAAATCTTATTATTACTCTTACTCTCACTCTAATTCTCATTCTCATTCTCACTCTTATTCTCTCTCTCACTCTCACTCTCTCACTCTCACTCTTACTCTCACTCTCACTCTTACTCTCACTCTCTCACTCTCACTCTTACACTTATTCTTACTCTCACTCTCTCACTCTCATTCTCATTCCCACTCTTACTCTCTCTCTCACTCTCACTCTCACTCTCACTCTTACACTTACACTTACTCTCACTCTCACTCTCACTCTCACACTTACACTTACTCTCACTCTCTCACTCACTCTCACTCACACTCTCACTCTTACACTTACTCTTACTCATGTTCTCCTTCTCACTCTTACTCTCATTCTTAATCCAATTACTTTACCTCCTCTTCTTCTTCTTCTTTCACCTCCCCCATTACCTCTCAAGCTTCTTTCAACCCCGTTATAATCTCTATGATTACGGATCTTTAAAATCCTTTGTCTCCGCCGGCGTTACAGAGGGAGAAAATGCAACCTGATGTGAAGGAAGATCAAACGATTTGCAAGTTTGTCGAGCTTGGAAGGGCGTTGCAACGATTTCCGGTCGAACAGAGGAAGTGACGTGATTTTTTTTTTATAAAAGGGGACAAAGGAGTTGCGAAATTCATGTCTTTTATTATTATTCTTTTTTTTTTTTTTGTGTGTGTGTGTGTGTATGGTGGATTGGAGTGTTGATGTCTTGGTGTGTCTGATTTTCTTTTTTATTTTGTGTGTGTTGCCTGTGTGTGTTGTATGTCTGTCTGTTTGTTTGTCTTTATCTGTGTGTATGTGTGTGTGTCTCTCTCTTTCTCTGTCTATCTATATGTCTATCTATTTTTCTATTTGTTTATCTATATATCTATCTCTTTCTCTCTCTTTCTCATTCTCTTCCTTATTGAAACTATGATTAACTGGATATATAGTTAGAAGGAAGATCATAAATATACTGATAAAGAGAAGAGATAGAGATAGAGAGAGAGAGAAAGAGAGAGAGAGAGAGAGAGAGAGAGAGAGAGAGAGAGAGAGAGAGAGAGAGAGAGAGAGAGAGAGAGAGAGAGAGAGAGAGAGAGAGAGAGAGAGAGAGAGAGAGAGAGAGAAGAGAGAAGGGAAAGAGATAGAGAGAGAGCGAGAGAGAGAGAGAGAAGAGAGAGAGAGAGAGAGAGAGAGAGAGAGAGAGAGAGAGAGAGATGCAGACAGGCAGACGCAGCCATGGACACACAGACACACACACACACACACACACACACAGAAAAGCAGTCAGACAAAAAAAAGAGAGGGCAAAGGAAGAAACCGAAAAAGAAGAGGAAAAACTCTAATAAAAGCGTGAAGGAAGGATCGGAAGACCAAGAGAGAGGGGAGACATATATAAAGCTGCGTCCAAAAATATCTTCATCGCTGCTTTTCAGTAGACGGATCCCAGAGGATTTCGGGGCAGATCGTAGGCTTCTGCTCCCCCCCCCCTCCCCCTCCTCCTCGCTGCTGTCGCTTCTGCTGTCGCTTCTGCTGTCGCTGCTGATGATGCTAGCTGTTTGGTTTATTGGTTTATTATCATTGGTATTGTCATCATTATCATTATCATTAGTATTGTTATCATTATCATTATCATTAGTATTGTCATCATTATCATTATCATTAGTACTGTCATCATTATCATTATTATTGTCATCATTATCATTATCATTATTATTGTCATTCTTATCATTATCATTATCTATCTATATATCTATGTATCTCTATCTCTCATTGTCTTTCTCTTTCTCTGTCTCTCTCTCTCTCTCTCTTCTCTTTTTCTCCTTCTC
>NC_061831.1:5209390-5211890 GCF_019202785.1 Penaeus chinensis
CTCTCTCTATATATATATATATATATATATATATATATATATATATATCTAGTGAAAAATCAAACAAAAAAAGAAAAATCAGGAATATAACAAATATCCTTCTGCCAGGGATTTCAGCACCTGACTTTTTATCTTTTGTTTACCCAACTGCCATTAATTCTCGCGGGGAGGGGACGGGGTGGAAGCCCCCCCCCCCCTTTCCAAGCCCTGCTGTATGTACGTGTATGCATTATATTCTATTTCTTTTTACTTTCTTATTCAGTGCTCTCAAGATTAGCAATCCTCAATAAGACGGATTTTGTGTTAATAATCATGAATGTGATAATGATAATAATAGCAATGACAAAAAATATTTTAACAAAATAATAATGACAAGAATAATGATTTTCATAATAATAAAAGCAATAATAATAATTATGATGATGGTGATAATGATAACAGTATCAATAAGAATCACAATACTAAAAGGTAAAAATATTAACAAACAAACAAAAGAAAAATCATGTTTTGGACAGTAAACAGTACTTAGACAACCCATTTTTTTCCGGTGAATCCCTATAACTTTGTTGCTTGGAAATATTTACTTGGAGCTGCATCTATACATATCCATATATCTCGTAAACATTGCTAAATTGTCTTATTTAATAAGCTTTCATCTAATACAGATAGCTCCAGGATCTTCTGTGTACGTATATATTCACACTTATCTATATGAATATTTATATAGGTTATAATTATAGAAAGTGCATGAATACAAATGAAGATTGCTTACAAGATGAAAAATACAATGGAAGGCAGTAGGTTAACAAATACTCTGACGGAAGGTGTATATGGTGGCAGTGGTGCTATACAAAGTTACACATATACATAATGCCTAATGACGGAATACATGAATATTCTGTAATCAAACTGCTATAGGGCAAACAAACAAGCAAATGATCATATATCCTTAATCATTATCCTTTCCAGCGAGGTTGCTATCTCTACCGCTTTCGCCTGGAAACAATTTATATTTCTGTCTGAATTCAAATGAACCGTTTTCATCCCAATTTTTTCTATAATTGAAGTTGATTACAGATGGAGCTCGCGAGTATTTCCCGGAATATATTACCATTAAAATGTTTCCCCACAACTTTGTTCATCGGCCCAAATTTAGACATAATTTAGTAATGATACTTTTTTTTTTATGTTAAGAAGGAAGGGGAGCATTAAGTGACCCGAACATGATATCAGATTAGGAAAACGGGTTAAGGATAATTGTGAAACAACGTCCATCATTGATAAACTCTCTCTCTCTTCCCTTTTACACAATATTCACTGAACAACCATTACAAGATCCTGATCCTTAGTTATTTATAAATAGAGAGAAAGGGTGTCCAAGATTATAGATGCATATATTCATATCGCTACACACATACGAAACATATATACATATAAACATATAAGTAGATGTTGTCACTGCGTCAGCTATGCAGGCGCCTGGTTCCAATTATATGTCTACATCAAACTTCGGAGTAAAGGCGGAGGAAACTGGCGAATTACAATTCATCATAAAACAAAAGAGGGCCTCCAAGTTATCTTCAATTATCGAGAATGTCCTTGACAGCCGATGTATTTCCTCATTTATTATCATTCTCATTATGATTCTGCCGAAGTTTAAGACGAGTCTGGAGATGCTTAAGACGCGTAAAAGGATTGACTTTAGATTGCCGCTTGATACGTGGGCAACAATAATGCAAATATATCTTTAATATATGGCATGATTGATGGTCGAAATCGCTTAGAAAAGTCTTTAACATGCATTGTTATGAGTTAGAGTTATGTATCTATATAAAAAAAAAACATTAGTTTATTTGTGGCATTCCTTTTAATACTGTTGCTGCCGTTCTCGTTTTTGTTCTTTAATTTATCTCACACAGTGCTAGCTTTTCATACGGAAGTTTTGATTTCGAAAAATAAGTATCTTTATGCATCTTCACATTACATATCAAAACTTGCGTAACTGTTGAAATCCTAAGTGGAAAGCGTCATTTCAATCACTTTCACTAATCACTTTCACCAACTAATTACGTGATAGTTAGTTAATCCCACGTAATTAAACCATGGAAGTTCAATCATTGATAATATGTGTTTTTTCTTTAATTTTTTTCTCGTTTCTTACTTGTCATATAAAGTTTTCGAAACAGATTCCTTATCTGTTTATCCCCGAGCTCTCTAAGCTTTGGTATTTATGTATAATAAAAATCTTTAGAAAGACTCATAAAAAAAACAACAATAAAGTAAAATCAATTCAGAATCTCTCTTTCATCTAATCCCCTATAAGGTTCATCGTCTGAAGATCAAAGATGAAGCAGAACCAATCTTTTATCAGATAAGATCTACGAAGCGGATGCGGAAGTTTTCATCCTTCATGAAGCCTTATGAAGCCTCAATCGGGCGGTGCTTTCAGGATTATTTTGTTGCTCGATTTTTTTGGGGTATAACATCTGATGTGAATTTC
>NC_061831.1:5231890-5236890 GCF_019202785.1 Penaeus chinensis
TATTATTATTATTATCACTATTATTATATTATAATTATTTTTAATATTATTATTAATATCATCATCCTTATTATTATTACTATTATTATTGTCATTATCCTTATTATCATTATTATTTTTGTATTATAATTATTATTATCTATAACATTATCATTATCATTATCATTATTATTATCACTATTATTATTATTATTATCATTATCATTATTATCATTATTATTATTTTAATCATTACTATCCATATCATTACTGTTATTAATATTATTATCATTATTATTATTACTATTATTATTATTATTATCATTATTATTATTATCATTATTATTATTTTAATCATTACTATCCACATCATTACTAATATTAATATTATTATCATTATAACCATTAGCTCTAGTGCTTTAGTTTCCTTGTTATGGTCACAATCATCTAAAAGGTCGCCATTCAACACAAAAGCCTTCAACAAGTTCTTACCAAATAGAGCAGCATCTCTTTCCCACGAGAATTCAAGCCCCATGATAATATAACTCAGAACAGGTGCGCCCTAGGAAATTCAGCCCAAATTATTCACAAAGACCAGAGTCCCAAATCACGAAAACGCAAATAGCACTATCTACCTCCACTGGGGATGATGGTAAATCCTTTGGGTAATATATAAATCCCGAAATACCGAAGATTAAAAATAATGGCATAGTTAGTCGGCTCGTTTGCCTAACGACGTGACGACGAGACTGGTAAAAATAGGGAGAGAAAAAAAGGGGACTTTCACTTGTCAAGATTTTACATTCCAAGTTGGTCGTGTCGTGGAAAAAAAAAAAATTATTATTATTTTTTTTTTTTTTGGGGGGGGGGCTGAATTGATGGCAGGTTTTTCTTTGTGATGATAATGTGGAGGATAATATGATAATGATAAACATGATAATGATAGCAATAATACTAATGCTATTCATAACAATAAGGATAATAACACTATGGTAATGATGATGATTATGATAGTTATAATGATGATAATAATGATGATGATAATAATAATGATAAATAATGGTAATAAGCATAATAATCCTAATGATAATAGCAATAATGATAACAATAAAGATTATGATAATGATACAGATATATTGATAGTAATATTGATACTATTAATAAAAATGATGAGGATGACGTTGATAATCATAATGATATTGATAATGATAATAATAACAATAAAAATTATAATAATAACAATAATAACAATAAAGATTATAGTAATAATAATAATAATAATAATAATAATAATAATAATAATAATGATAATAATGATAATAAAAATAATGATAATAATAGTGATCTTAATGAAAATAATAATAATAACAATAATAAGAGAATAGAAATGATAATGATGATCATAATAAAAAAAAAATACAATAATAAGAATAAGGTGAATGATAACAACAATATAAATGATAAGGATAATGATGATGGTAATAAAGATGATGATAATGATAAAGATAATAATGATACTACTAATAATTATAATCCTAGTAATTATAATAATAATAATAATAATAATATAATGATAATAATAGTAATAACAATAATAATAATAATAATAATAATAATATAATGATAATAATAGTAATAATAATAATAATAATAATAATAATAAAAATGATGATGATGATAATGATAATGATAAAATAATAACAATAATAATGATTATAATAATAATTATAACAATAATAATAATGATAATAATAAAAATAATAATAATGATAATGATAATAATAACAATAACAACAACTACAACAACAATGATAATAATAATAATAATAATAATAACAATAATAAGGATAATAATAACAATAATAATAATAAATATAATAATAATAATAATAATGATGATAATAACAACATTCAATAACAACAATAAAAGTAATAACAATAATAATATTAATAAAAACAAAACCAGTCATAACCATAACAATTATTTTTCCTCATCCTCAATACCATTCCTTCCCCAAATGTTTAAAATCCCAGAGTAAAAATCTTAACTGTTGTGAGATACGGCCTGAATAATTGCCTCCATTTGGCGAGAACTTTTCAAGGGCTTTTATGATCAAGGATAAAGTTGAAGATTAAGATAAAGAATGTTATGATCATGTTCAGAGAAGGAAGGTTCACTGTGATGTATCCTGTTTTGTCTAATTATTGTTATTATTTTTTTTGTTTATTGTTTTTGTTGTTATTATTATCATTATTATTATCATTACCTTTGTTGTTGTCTCTGTTTTGTTATTGTCATTTGTATTATCATGATTACGTTCCATTATCATTGTTATCATTATTATTATAATTACTTTATTATTATTATTATTATCATTATTATTATTATTATCATTATCATTATTATTATTATCATTATCATTACTATTATTATCATTGTTATTGTTGTTGTTGTTACCATAATGTTTTTATTATCATTATTGTTATTATCACTATTATTATTATTATTATTACTATTAATTATTATTATTATTATTATCATTATCATTACTATCATCGTTATGATGAGCATTGATACCATCACTATTATTATCATCATTGTTATCATTAAAATTATTTCATGAATTATAATTATTTCATGAATGTATGGCAGTATCAGTAATAAAGATGAACATTCAAGCAACTAGAACAATGATACTGAGAACAGCGACGGAAATAGTGATACTTATAATAGCAAAATAATTTTATGACAGTGATAATAACAATGATAATAAAAATGGCAATAACAATAGGCATTATCTCCATGTCGACGTTATTATAAATAAATAAATAAATATATAGATAGATAATATCTTGATGCTGAGAATATTGTTATCATTTTTTTTTTTCTTTTTATAGGGAGAAAGAGGAGGGCAGAGAGAAAGATAGACATCTGCATAAACAGACACCGGGATAGAAAGATGAAACAGAGAGAAATATATATATATATATATATACATACATATATAAATATATATATATATATATATATATATATATACACACACCATTTTTACTCGTTCTTTTTTACACACATTTTCTATCTATTTTCTACTGCTGAGCTGAAAAAAAAGCCTGGATATTTAATTATATGCAATTTTCACAACCACAGGAGAAATCGGAAGTGTTAAGTTGGTTGCAAAGCTCAGAAGGTTAAACCCGAAAGTAAAGCTCCAAAATATTACTTATAAACATTTACTTATAGATGATTACTTCTAAACACTTACTTACAGATAATTACTTATACACAATTACTTACAGATGATCACTTTTAACCAATTACGTACAGATAATTATTTATCAGCAGTTACTTTTAGATAATTACTTATAAACAAGTTCATTCTAAGTAATCTCTTGATAATTCTGTGTTGTGCGCCAATCATGATTTCAAAAGATGTAATTTAAGACACGAAAATGTCTAGGGTTATTACTTAAGACTTAGTTTAATTAGTGCACAAATAATCATCTAATTGGCTTTTTAAGTTCAAAGGAAATCCCGTCCTGTAAGACCCTCTTTAGCATATCAGAGGCTGTTTTTCCTAAACTTTACACTCCCTTTTCCCCCGTGGTTATGAGATAACCGTTTCCATACGACACAGGACTTAGGGAGCCCCGGTGGAGTGATATTGTACAGCCTGTAACCCGTCCCTGGGGTGAGCGGTATTGCACAGAGGTGGAATGGCTAGAACTGGTGATATTGTGTGTTAATACTGCTTTTTCTTATTGGTAATTAGCACTGGAAAGGGTATGGATATAAGGTAACAGATGTGTATGTATTGTTCTGTTGTCGGTGTTGTTGTATAGGTATGAGAAAGGCTTATTATCCGCATTCCCTTTCTTTTCAATATCATAGCGTGGCAGATAAGACACAGCATGGTAAACAACATATGCTGGGAGATATGATGTCGTCTCGTGTCTATTTTCGCTCTTGTCTTTGCCACCCTTCCTTCTAGCCTTCCTTTCTTATCTCATATCTCTCGTTCCCTCTCTTCATCCATTCCTGTTTCCATGACAGTCAACGTAAACCAACATAATGACGGAATGATCCACCTGGTACGGATCATATCCCTGTTATTCTGCACCTATGACACAGTGCTCTTTAGGCATACAGCTGAATATGGGTCGGATATAACACAGGTTTACAGCCACGTGTAAAGGCACTGACGTATTGCAGTAGTCGACGTTGTGAATGAATCTTAAGTTAATGACAGTCATATAATGGTTTTATCCAAAAGAAATATTGATGTAACAAGGGCTTTCCTATTTGTTTGATGTATATGTATCATGTTTAAAAGTATAACGATCGAGGTACGTATCAAAGAAGCTGTTCTTTCTTTCATTAAAACAAAATAAGAATTATGCATGAGAGAAGACATGAAGCATCAAACAGAAACTTATTTTTTTCTCTTTGTATTTTCAGTTAGTGCATGAAATATGGTGTTGACATACCTTAGGCTTTCGCGCGACCATATTACACACACGCATAGAACGATTGCACATAGGCTGATACGAGCACACACGTGTAATGGAAAGTGGAGGTCAGGATATAACTTTTACTGGTTTGTATTTTATGTGGCGAGCATTCACAACGTCGACCGTTGCTGTTTGTATAGATGGTTACCCTATCTTGTTTTTCTGGTCACATTTCCGAACACACACACACACGTATACGCACAAAGGTACACACATACACAGGCAGGCACACACACACACACACACACACACACACACACACACACACACACACACACACACACACACACACACACACACACACACACACACACAAACACACACGCACAGACACACACACACACACACCTTTACATACATACAAATAAATACAGACACACGCGCAAATACACATACACACACCTTTACATACATACAAATAAAAATTGACACACACACACATATATATATACATATACATATATATATGTATGTATATATATATGTATATATATATATATATATATATA
>NC_061831.1:5244390-5251890 GCF_019202785.1 Penaeus chinensis
ATTACAACCATCCAATCTGCGACATCACCGTCCTCTTCCTCCCAGCTTGTGTTTCTCGGGGCAAAAACCTTTCTCTTTATCGGTATGCGGCTCGGACACGGTTGATCCACGGCAAGAAGGACGAGATTCTGGAGTAAACGCCCGGGTAATGACCCTTACCGCACCCGATGCCCCAAGACACCAGCCCGACTTGAGTCCAGACGCCGTCTATGTACTTGACCAAAGGCCCGCCGCTGTCGCCCTGCGGAGGGAATGGGCAGGGTTAGTGTGCGGCGTTGTCCTCTTCGACTTCGCTCTCTCTTTCTTTCTCTCTCTTTCTCTTCTCGGTCTCTTCCTCTTTCTTTTCTCTTCTCTTCTCTTCTCTCTCTCTCTCTCTCTCTCTCTCTCTCTCTCTCTCTCTCTCTCTCTCTCTCTCTCTCTCTCTCTCTCTCTCTCTCTCTCTCTCTCTCTCTCTCTCTCTCTCTCTCTCTCTCTCTCTCTCTCTCTCTCTCTCTCTCTCTCTCTCTCTCACTCTTTTTCTTTCTCTTTATTTTTTTTTTATCTTTCTCTTTCTCTTTCTCTTTCTCTTTCTCTCTCTCTCTCTCTCTCTCTCTCTCTCTCTCTCTCTCTCTCTATATATATATATATATATATATATATAAATATATGTGTGTGTGTGTGTGTGTGTGTGTGTGTATATATATACATATTTATTTATATATATATATATATATATATTCATATATATATGTATGTATATATGTGTATATATATAAATATGTATATATATATATTGTTTGCTAATGTTGTATTTTGCTTTCTTTTTTACTTGTTTTCTCTATCTTCCCTCTGAACTCTTCCATGCTCCCTTCCCCTCTCTTTCTCCATCCATTTATACGGATCTTTCACTTCCCTCCCTCCATTCATCCCTTTCCATTCGTCTTCCCTCCCTTCCTCCTCCTCTCCTTCCCTCCTTCCTCTCCCTCCAACTTACCTGGCAAGAATCCTTCCCATCCTGTCCCGCGCACAGGTAGGAGTCGACAATCCCGCCAGGCGCAGCTCGTCCGTATTTACGTGCGCAGTCCTCGTTGCTCCACACGCGCAGGCGCACTTGGTACAATGATGGGGATTGCGGGCCGCCTGATATGAAGAAAACGGGAAGGTAGAGTTACATTCGTGAGGAGGGGAAACTTGTATAAAACTTTGATAATTTCTTGTCGTAATAAATGTAAACAAAAAATATGGCTGTGACGCGAAATGTTACTGGTGCATCAATTACGTTGCTAGTGATATAATTGCGAAATTATGTGCATTCATATTTTTTTTCTCCATATGGGTGGAACTTGCTTTCTGAAATTGTAAGCCTCAACACTATATTTTAAATAAAGGCATTCGTAAATATACACTCACGCAAAGGTACATACAGCCCCGCAGTATACAAGCAAATATGCACTTCCTACACCCTTCCCCACTCTTAGTCAGATTTTAAATACATTCCAAAAGAAACAAAATATTCAAGCGGTGAATGTGAAATTGATTGAGTATAAAAATACCATTATCAGTTTCCATTATTAATCGAATTCGAAAGGAAGTAATTATGAATAACCATCATCCTATCAAAATGATCCAGTTTAAATATATCATCGTCCTTAAATTCATTACATTCCTGCAGCTCTTTTCTGCATCATTCACAACACTCAAATACACAAAATAATTTCACATAAAACCCATAATACATATAAAGCCTTTTTTTTTTCTACCACTAGCCACTTCTTCCTCATTTTTTCTCAACACTAACATACTCCTCTGCCGCTCTAGGCCTACCTTCATACATGCTGCCCCAGCCTGCGACGGTCACCATTTCACCAGCATATCGCTCCTGACTCTTGTCCAAACACACGGGGCGTACTTGTGCCGTGTAGACAGCGGGTCGTTCCAGAGTTAGCATAGCGACGTCATTGTACTGGAAAAAAGGTGGGTATCATGTGAGTAGATGTGAGTTTTTTTGGTTTTTTTTTTGTCTTCATTTCATTTTTTTCTCTTTCTTCCTCGTGGTTGTTCTGTTTGTATTTTAGTCTGTATGTGTTTATTTTGTATTCTGTCTGTATCTGTGTCTGTCTTTCTCTGTCTCTGTAAATCTCTCTCTCTCTCTCTCTCTCTCTCTCTCTCTCTCTCTCTCTCTCTCTCTCTTTCTCACCCTCTCTCTCTGTATTTATCTATCTATCTCTATCTATCTATCTATCTATCTATCTATCTATCTATCTTTATCTATCTATCTATCTATCTATCGATCGATCGACCGATCTATCCATCTCTCTCTCTATCTGCCTCTCTATCTATTATAATAGTAATTACTTAAACTTATAACACAAGTATCTGAAAAAAAAAACAATTATGCAGTGACTGCAATCTGATAATTACTTAAATTAAACTTTCATTACTATTTTAGTTAGATGCAATTTCCTTTAGCGGAGAGATGAATAATTCACGAATCCCTTTTACCTGCCATGCATAATTTCACATTCAGCTTGGGAAGTTTTTCTAACTTGAACAATTATACATATATTTCTTTTCTTGTTTTTTTTTTTTTTTTTTGTTAAGCTCCATGTCGTTTTCGTTCTTTTTTTTTTTCTTCTTTTTTTTTTGCCTTTGTCTTTTTTTTATGTTTTTTTTGTGATTTTTCACGAAGTAAATGAGTCGATGTCTCGATTATTCCCTTTTCCCCATTCTATTTCACTCTCTCTCTTTCATTCCCTCTCTCTCTCTCTCTCTCTCTCTCTCTCTCTCTCTCTCTCTCTCTCTCTCTCTCTCTCTCTCTCTCTCTCTCTCTCTCTCTCTCTCTCTCTCTCTCTCTCTCTCTCTCTCTCTCTCTCTCTCTCTCTCTCTCTCTCTCTCTCTCTCTCTCATCTCTCTCTCTCTCTCTCTCTCTCTCTCTCTCTCTCTCTCTCTCTCTCTCTCTCTCTCTCTCTCTCTCTCTCTCTCTCTCTCTCTCTCATTCTCTCTCTCTCTCTCTCTCTCTCTCTCTCTCTCTCTCTCTCTCTCTCTCTCATTCTCTCTCTCTCTCTCTCTCTCTCTCTCTCTCTCTCTCTCTCTCTCTCTCTCTCTCTCTCTCTCTCTCTCTCTCTCTCTCTCTCTCTCTCTCTCTCTCTCTCTCTCTCTCTCTCTCTCTCTCTCTCTCATCCTCTCTCTCTCTCTCATTCTCTCTCTCTCTCTCTCTCTCTCACTCTCTCTCTCTCTCTCTCTCTCTCTCTCTCTCTCTCTCTCTCTCTCTCTCTCTTTCGCTCTCTCTCGCTCTCTCTCTCTCTCTCTCTCTCTCTCTCTCTCTCTCTCATCTCTCTCTATCTCTCTCTCTCTCTCTCTCATTCTCTCTCTCTCTCCCTCCCTCCCTCCCTCCCTCCCTCCCTCCCTCCCTCCCTCCCTCCCTCCCTCCCTCTCTCTCTCCCCCCCCCCCTCTCTCTCTCTCTCTCACTTTCCCTCTCTCTCTCCCACTGTTTTCCCCTCACGGCCGCGGCGCCGAGCGAATCTTATCGTACATCGGGCTGTCCCATTCAGACGAAGCCTACTCGATATCGTATCAAGTCATTTTGTTGTTATTGTTGTTGTACTTGTTTCGTGCTGCACGTCGTCTTCGCAAATGCCATGTGTCATTGTTTATCGGAACTCTCTCTCTCTTTTTATCTGCTCTCCCTATCTCTATCTTGTGTCTGTCTGTCTGTCTTTCTGACTGTCTGTCTTTTATCTATTTATCTATCTATCTATCTGTGTATCTGTTTGCCTGTCTATCTGTACGTTTATCTATCTCTGTCAATCAATTTATCTGCCCGTCTGTCTATCTATTTATCTATTTATCTATGTATGTTGTCTACATGTTTCATTGTTTATCGGAAGCCTCCCTCTCCAACCCCCCCCCCCTCTCTCTTTCCTACTTCAACCTCTCCCTCTCCCTCTCCCTCTCCCTCTCCATCCCCTCCCTCTCCCTCTCTGTATTCTCCTCTCTTTACTTCTCTTCCTTCCTTTCCTCTCCCTCTTCTTCTCCCTCCCTTCTCCCTCTCTCTTTCCGGCTCCTTCTCCCGCCTACCAACTCCCTTTCCCTCTCTTTCTCACTCTCCTTCTCCCTCTCCCTCTTTCTCTCCCTCCCTCTATCATCCCTCTCACCATCTCCCCCTTCCTCCCACCATCTCCCTCCCCCTCTCCTCCCTCTGACCATGTCCCCTTTCCTACCACCATCTCCCTCTCCCTCTCCGTCTCCCTCTCCCTCTTCTTCTCCCTCTCCCTCTTCTTGTCCCTCTCCCTCTTCTTCTCCCCTCCCTCCCACCATCTCCCTCTTCTTCTCTCCCTTCCTCCCACCATCTCCCTCCCCTCCCAATCTCTCTCCCTCTCCCTCTCCCTCCCACCATCTCCCTCTCCCCCTCCCTCTCCCTCTCTCCCTCACCCTCACCCTCCCCCTCTCACCCTCTCTCCCTCCCTCCCCCTCTCCCCCTCCCCCTCCCTCTCCCTCCCTCTCCTTCTCCCCCTCCCTTTCCCTCTCTCACTCTCTCTCCCTCTCTCCCTTTCCCTCTCTCACTCTCTCTCCCTCTCTCCCTTTCCCTCTCCCACCATCTCCCTCTCCCCCTCCCTCTCCCTCTCTCCCTCCCCCTCACCCTCCCCCTCCCCCTCCCCCTCCCCCTCTCTCCCTCTCTCCCTCCCTCCCCCTCTCCCCCTCTCCCTCCCTCTCCCTCCCTCTCCTTCTCCCCCTCCCTTTCCCTCTCTCACTCTCTCTCCCTCTCTCCCTTTCCCTCTCTCACTCTCTCTCCCTCTCTCCCTTTCCCTCTCCCACCATCTCCCTCTCCCTCTCCCTTTCCCTCTTTCCCTCTCCTTCCCCCCCTCTCCCTCTCTCCCTCTCCCTCTCTCACTCCCTCTCCCTCTCTCACTCCCTCTCCCTCTCCCACCATCTCCCTCTCCCTTTCCCTCTCTCCCTCTCCCTCTCCCTCTCTTCCTTCCTCCTACCATCTCCCTCCCACCATCTCCCTCTCCTTCTCTCTTCTCCTCTCTCCCTCCCCTTCCCCCTCTCTCCCTCCCCTTCCCCCTCTCTCCCTCTCCCCCTCTCTTTTCCTCTCTCCCTCCCCTTCCACCTCTCTCCCTCTTCCTCTCCCTCCCACCATCTCCTCTAACTTTCGCTTACATGTTTTAGCTTGACGATTGCAAGTTGCGCTCTACGAGTTTCATTTGTTTCAATGTTTATCGCTCCCGACTGAAAGTTGGGGAACGAATCGACTTTCGTGTGTGAGTGGTTTTTTTTTTTTTTTCATTGGGAATTTGAGGGAATGATGAAGAATTTTGTGGGAATTTGTGGGAATGATGAAGAATTTTGTAGGAATTACGAAGAATTATGTGGGAATCTGTGGGGATCATGAAGAACATTGTGGGAATTATGAAGAACTTTCTGGGAATTATGAAGAATTTGTGGGAATTTGTGGAAATTAGGAAGAATTTTGTGGGAATTTGTGGAAATTAGTAAGAATTTTGTGGGAATTTGTGGGAATTAGGAAGAATTTTGTGGGAACTATTAGGAATTATTGGGACTCTTTGAGAATTATTATGAATTGTTAGGAATCACTGGAAATTTGTAGAAATTAATAGGAATTGTTGTCGCTAGGATTTTTTAAGTCTGATGATTTTTGTATGGAATTTTAGTAATTATCTAGAATCATTTGGATTTTTTAGAAATGTTTTATTGTTTAGGAATTTAAGGGAAAAGGTGTTGTTTTCACTTCCTTTGTCTTTAATATTTAATTTATATATATATATATATATATATATATATATATATACATATATATATATATACACATCTTCATTTTTAGATAATTACCAATAGTATTGTCCTTATCATTATTAGAATCGTTTTTCTTTTTTAAGATAATTATCATTACTATTAGTATTATTATTGTTATCATTATTATCATTATTATTTTTATTATTGTTATTGTTATTATCAGTATTAGTATTATTATTATCATTATTATTATTATCATTATTATTATTGTTGTTGTTGGTATTATCATTATCATTATCATTACTATCATTATTACTATTATTATTACGATTATTATCAACAGCATTGCCATTAATATGATTATCATTATTATAAGCATTATCATTATCATTATCAGAATAATTATCATTATTGTTATAACCATCGTTATTATTACTCCTGTTATTATTAAAAAGGTCATTATGATTATTATCATTATCATTACCATTATTATTATTATTACTCTTGTTATTACCATTAAACTATTCAATTTAATTATCATTATTATTAGTAGTAGTATCATTATTATTTATTATTATTATTAGTAGTATTATTATTGTTGTTGATATAATTATTATTTAGTTATTATCATTATTATTATTATTATTATTATTATTATTATTATCATTATCATAATTATTATTGTTACTATTATCATTATCATTACTATTATTATTATCATTATTATTATTATTATTATTATTATCATCATTATTATTATTATTATCGCTATTATCATTACTAATATCATTATTATCAATTTTCCCCATTCCCCTTTTACCCCTCTTCCTCTCACCTCTCCCCTCTTCCATCCCTCATATTCCCTCCCCTCTCCTCCCTCTCCCCATATCCCTTACTCCTTCCCCTCTCCCCTCTCCCATCTCCCAAATTCCCTCCCATCTCCTCCCCTCTCCCCATATCCCTTACTCCTTCCCCTCTCTCCTTCTCCCCTCTTCCATCCACCAAATTCCCTCCCCTCTCTTCCCCTCTCCCCATATCCCTTACTCCTTCCCCTCACTCCCTCTCCCATCTCCCCAATCTCAAAACCTCACGCCCTTAGCTCTCCAAGTCCGGATAAAGACTCACGAGTTTCAGGGAATTATAGTCCTTATGTCTGACGACTCGAGTTATCTTGAAATCCTGCGCTGTGGTTTCCCTGGTCATGATGTTGTGCGCACCCAGGCGGACGCGGAGATTGGAGATGTCGAACTGGCTCATGCTGGAAGGGGGGGGAGAAGAAGAGGTTAGTTTTTATTATTATTGATTTTAATATTATTGTTATTGTTGTTGTTTTGTTGTTGTTGTTGCTGTTGGTGTTGTTGTTGTTGTTGTTGTTGTTGTTGTTGTTGTTTTGTTATTATTATTGTTATTATTATGATAATCATTATTATCATTATCATTATCATTATTATTATTATTATTATTATTATTATTATTATTATCATTATTATATTTTTTGAAGGGTTGCTGTCTTTTTCTGAAAAAAAAAAATGGATCGTTTGTTTTCGGTTAGATTTTTTTTGTATATTTCGGTTAGATTTTTTTTGTATATATGGGTTGAGGGATGGTTCATACTAGAACAGGAGGAGAACAAGAGATTATCTTTTTATTAAAGGGTTTGCTGTTTTATAAGAATTTTTGCTGTGTGAATTGAGTGGCGTGAGAACAGGACTAATTGTTATTATTGTTATTATTATTATCATTTTTATTATTATTATCATTATTAT
>NC_061831.1:5281890-5286890 GCF_019202785.1 Penaeus chinensis
AATGCCTCCTTGGTCTTGTTATTTTCTATTTTTCTTCTTTGTTATATATTTGCTTTTAATTTTTATCATATTTCTTTTTTATTCTTCGTCTTCCATCTCCTCTTCTCTCCTTACTGACCGATTTTCCTTCTCCATTTCATCTCCCTACTCCTTCTCCTCCTCCTCCACCTTTTCACTTACTTTCTCCTTCTCCCCCTCCACCTCTTCTTCTCCCTCCTCCTACTCCTTCTTCTCCCCCACTCCTCCTCTTCCTCGTCTTCCATCCTCCTCCTCCTAACCTAATCATCAACATCACGATCATCATCAGCAGCAGCAGCATTATCATTATCACTGTTATTATTATTATTATTTGCCATCATCATCATCATCCTCTCCTTACATATATCATCGTCAAAAGCCATTAGTTTCAAACCAGCCTCCGGCCTTGATTCCTCATGATTTGTGGCGCAGCGTCAACGGTCGACGATAGATGGCGCTCAGAAGGTGAAGTAAGACGGCGCTTCAAAAGGTGCTGATGCATGGCGCTCCAAAGAGGGAACATGGCGCTAAACAAAAGTGCCAATAGATGGCGCTGAAAAAATATGCCGATAGGGGATGTTAAAAAGTGCAGTTCAAAATGTGCCGATTGATGGCGCTCAAAACATGCCAATAGATGGCGCTGAGAAGCCGCCGGTAGCTGGCGCTCAAAACATGCCGATAGATGGAGCTGAAAAGCTGTCAATAGATGGCGCTCAAAAGCGCTCAAAACATGCCAATAGATATCGCTGAAAACCCACCGGTAGATGGCGCTCAAAACGTGCTGATAGATGGCGCTCAAAACATGTCGATAGATGGCGCTCAAAACATGCCAATAGATATCGCTGAAAATCCGCCGGTAGATGGCGCTCAAAACGCGCTGATAGATGGCGCTCAAAACATGCCGATAGATGGCGCTGAAACGCTGCCGGTAGATGGCACTCTAAAGCTTCCTTTAGATGTAGTTCAAATCGTGCCGATAGATGGCGTTCAAAAGCTGCCAAAAGATGGCGCTCAAAAGCTGTCGGTAGATAGCGATCAATACCAGTTCAAAACGTGCCGATAAAAGCGCGGAGTTCGAAACGTACCAATAGATGGCGCTCAAAACATGCCGATAGATGGTGCTCAAAATGTGCCAATAGATGGTGTTCAAAAACTGTCAATACATTGCGCTCAAAATGTGCCGATAGATGGCGCTCAAAATGTGCCGATAGATTGCGCTCAAAATGTGCCAATAGATGGCTTTGAGTGGCGCTCAAAGCATGCCGATAGATGACGCTCAAAACGTGCCGATAGATGGCGCTCAAAACATGCTGATAGCTAGCGCTCAAAATGTGCCAATAGATGGCGCTCAAAGCGTGCCAATAGATGGCGCTCAAAACGTGCTGATAGATGGCGCTGATAGGAAGTCGAAAGATGGCGTTGATTAAAAAAAAATTCCCATATATGGCGCTAAAAAAGGTGCCGATAGATGGCGTTGATAAAAAGTACCCATACATGGAGCTGAAAAAAAAAAAGGTGCCGATAGGTGGCGCTGAAAACCTACTGAGAAAAGGTGCTGAAAAGCAGCCTCCACAGACGGCTGCTGAAAAAAAAGTACCGATAGATGGCGCTGAGGGAAGATGGCCGCCGCGACAGCCCGTAAAAATAGGGTCGACCTTGAACTTGTCCTTCGCTCGAGAGCCGTTGTCCGTGATTCCCCTCGGGCTACTCACGGTGCAGGCGGAGGTTGACTTAATGATCCTGCCCATTCGGCTATTCATTTTTTGTTTTTTGTTTTTTTGTTTTTAATTATTATTATTCTTTCTTTATTCTTTGTCTTCAACTTTATTATCCATTTTTTTTTTTTTTCTTTTTGCATTTTTTAAAAATCGTCGTCTCCTTCACCTTCACGATTTTTTTCTTGTCTTTTTTTTTCTTCCTTTTTCTTCTTTCTTTCTTTCTTTCTTTTCCTCTTTATTCTTCTTTACCACCTTCACATTCTTCTCCTTCGTCATATCCTTTTCTTCTTCTTTATCTTCCTTTTTATCTTTCTTCACCTTCTTGTTCGTCATCCTCTTCCCCTTATTTTCTTTTCGTTTTCCTTTGTTTTGTTTTTATTATTATTATTATTTATGATTCCTTGTTTTTTTTTTCTTCGTTCGTAACTTTCCCTTTCTACCATTCAGTCATCTTATTTTCTCTCTCATATTATCTCTTGTTTTTCCTCATCTTTTTCCTTTATGTTTATCATTTGTCCCATTCCTCTCTTTCTCACCGTCCTCTCCTTCCCTCTGTTTCATTTCTTCTTATCTTTCTTTTTGCCATTCCCATTCTTCCCTTCTTCTTTTCCTCCTCTTTATTCCTTACTTCTTCCCTTTCTCCTTATTCTCACTCCTCTTCCTTCTCCTCATTCCTTCCTCCTCATTATTCCCCCATCTCATTCACATCCCTTCCTCTCTCCATGTTGTCTGTTTCCCTTCTTCCTTCTCTCTCTCTCTCCATTTCTTTCGTCTACTTCTCATTCCCATTCGTTCCTTCGTTCCTCTTATTCTCATTCTCATTCCTCCCTTCTTCCTCTCATTCTTAATATCTCCTTCTCTTCCTTCTCACCCTCAATCCTTTTTTCTCTATATCCTCATTTCCAATCTATGCACGGCGCTTCCTGGGTGTATCGGGTTGTATCGGCAGGTGAGTGAGAATGGCTGTTTTTGTTATGAATTCTGAGTGATGTAGAGGGATTGGCTTGTCCATCCGTTCCGTTTGTCTTCTCTTTGGTGTTTTGAGATTTATTAGTTCGGTAAGGTGATTGTTCATGGATGATAGTGTTCCCTTTGGTACGTTGATGAGTCTTTGGAGAAGTGATAGGAAATATATATGTGTGTGTGTGTGTGTGTGTGTGTGTGTGTGTGTGTGTGTGTGAGTGTGTGTGTGTGTGTGCGTGTGTGTGTGTGTGCGTGTGTGCGTGTGTGTGTGTGTGTGTGTTGTTAACTATACATTCTAATTTAACCGCAGTTTCTTTGGTATTTTAGAAAAACATTTTGTACCCGAAGAGACATCAGTGAGGCGTGCGTATATATATGTACCCTACAACAGGACAACAAATCTGCAAATCCATTTTGCAACCAGATTATCCCAGTGTCATCCGGAGGTACATTCGGTACGTCTGGATACAAAGGGAGAGCAGGTGAGGAATGACAAAGGGTACTCACTTTCATGAACAGAGGGATTGATGCAGTGACAGAAAAGGTCTGAATATATCTAATCATTGGCTGTCTCTCCATTTCCTTTCTTTTTCTTTATCTGTGACTTGTTTTCCCTTTCTCTTCTTTCTTACGTTTTCGTCTGTTCATTTTTATCGCTCTTTGCCTTCGCCTTTTTTTCGGTTTATCTATTTCTCAGCCTTTTTTTATTATTTATCTATCTATCTATCAATCTATATATATATATATACATATATCCTCCCCAACCCTTCCTCCCCCCCTCTCTCTCTCTCTCTCTCTCTCTCTCTTTCTCTCTCTCTCTCTCTCTTCTCTTCTCTCTCTCTCTCTCTCTCTCTCCCTCTCTCCTCTCTCCCTCTCTCCCTCCTCTCCCTCTCCTTCTCTCCTCTCTCCTCTCTCCTCTCTCCCTCTCTCCCTCTCTCCTCTTCCCTCTCTCCTCTCTCTTTCTCTCTTTCTCTCTTTCTCTCTCCCTCTCTCCTCTCTCCCTCTCTCCCTCTCTCCCTCTCTCCCTCTCTCCCTCTCTCTATCTATCTATCTATCTTTCCCCCCGTCCCTTTCTACCAATCTATCTACATACCAGCCTAACAACCTATCCATTCATCTGTCGCCCCGGATGCTGCAAGAGAGGAGTGGGAGTGGCCTGTGATTCATCAGAGAAGTTTCGGAAAAGGCAAAAGGGTCTTGGAAAAGTGTTTTATCCAAATAAGGGGTGAGGAAGGTCCTCTGAGAAAGTGTGGAATGGATTTTCTGTTATTTATACAAATTGTTGGTGTTGCTGTTGTTATTATTAGAGTTATTATTATAATTTATCTCTTGTTATCGTTACCATCAATATTGTTATAGTGGGTGGATATTCTAGTGATAAGCAAGGTTGCCAAATATAATGATGTATATTATAGTACAGTACATACAGTAACGAATGACACCCATGTATTTCGTAATGGATATGCATATTTGGTCAGGATGCTGATCACGCTGTTGCATATAAAGAGGTTCGATGGAGGGTACACTACTCTACCCACCTCCAACCCCGTCTTCCCACAGAAGTGAGAAGTGCCTTATAGAATAATCTCTACAGTGTGAAGCTCTTGAGACACCGGATATCACAGTATATAAGAGCTTTGATATATTGAGCCGGGGAGAATTTAGATTTCATGTATAAGAGCTTAGATTTCGCGTGTAAGAGCTCATATTCTATATATAAAGCTATCGAAAGATCAAATTTCATACTGCAAAGAGTTATGTGGTATAAAGCTATGTAGAGTTAAGAAGCCCTGTATAAGAGATCAAAACCCATGTATATACAGCTATCAAGAGACCAGAGTCCACGTCGTATAAAGAGTTCATTAGCTTGTAATATCGCGCCCTCTAAACTTCCTGACACAGAATACTCGATTTTTTTTCCATTTTTAATCCAATCTTCAACCGTTTATACTTGTTTAGGTGCGTGTTTCGTGAGCTTATACTTAAAATCACAATCAGGATTCACTTCACATGACCTGTCGCTCCCTCGATACTTACCATACTAGATTCGGCGCCTACTTGTTTCTGTCTTTAAGTTCACCTGTTTCTCTCTTCATCGGATCAGTTTGTAAACTTTCTCTCCCACACCGCTCTCTCTCACTCACTGCATAGATTTACGTATATATATATATATATATATATATACATATATATATACATATATATGTATGTATGTATATATACAGTAGATCTATGTGTGTGTGTGTGTGTGTGTGTGTGTGTGTGTGTGTGTGTGTGTGTGTGTGTGTGTGTGTGTGTGTG
>NC_061831.1:5289390-5291890 GCF_019202785.1 Penaeus chinensis
GGAAGTTGTTATAATTTTCGCGTGTCGTGTTATTTTATTTTATTATTATTATTATTATTAGGTTTGTCGTCGTTAGGGTGGTATTTGTTTAGTTCACGCGATTTATTCCATCACTGCGTTTTGTGTGTGTTTTTGTGTTCGTATATGGGTGTGTCTGTGTGAGATAGGGAGGGAGGGAGGGGAGGGGAGAGAGAGAGAGAGAGAGAGAGAGAGAGAGAGAGAGAGAGAGAGAGAGAGAGAGAGAGAGAGAGAGAGAGAGAGAGAGAGAGAGACAGAGACAGAGACAGAAACAGAGAGCGAGAGGGAGAGAGAGAGACAGATAGAGAGAGAGAAAGGGGGAGGGATAGAGTGCGCGCGCGCGCGCGCGTGTGTGTGCGTGTGTGTGTGTGTGTGTGTGTGTGTGTGTGTGTGTGTGTGTGTGTGTGTGTGTGTGTGTGTGTGTGTGTGTATGTGTGTGTGTGTGTGTGTATGTTTGTGCATGCATGTATGCATGCGCGTGTACAGGAGCTCGATTAATGCACATGGATTAATATACACAAAAAAACATCCACATACACACACAAATAACACCCAAAGCAACGCCTTCACCAAAGGAACGCACACACACACACACACACAAAGAAACCCCAACGCACGCAGATACACACCCAAACGCACACGCACCAGTACACGCATACCACCCGAGACGCCTGGAGGCACGCTTAAGAAGTTCCCAAGCACGATTTGCATTCGGGTTCTTGAGTGCTTGACCGCAGCGACGTGGGTGGAGCCTGACGTAACCCCCTTCTTGACGACGCGGAATGCCATTATCGATAAGGCTCGTGTCCTCTCTCGCTCGCTCACTTTCTCGCTCTTTCTTTCTTATTTTCACCCAACATTTTTCTTTACTGCTTTACTGTTTTTTTTGTTTTTGTTTTTTTCGGTGTGGATTGAGCATTTCTTTACACGCTTGCTCTATCTATCTACCAACCTATGTATCTATCTATCTATCTCACTCTTTCTTCACCATATATATATATGTGTGTGTGTGTGTGTGTGAGTGTGCGTGTGTGTTGTGTGTGTGTGTGTGTGTGTGTGTGTGTGTGTGTGTGTGTGCATATATACATATACATGCGTGTGTTTGCATGTACCTTTTCCCCCTCTTCCTTCCTCCTACCCCTACCCCTCCCATACCCTTTTACATTCTTTTCCCACCCTTATCCCTCTTCTCCTCTCCCCCCCCTACCCCCCCCCCCTCCTACCCGCAGAGAAAGGTAAAGAGAAGAAAAAAAAAGAAATCGAAGAAGGAAAGGAAGAGAGTGAGTTTAAAAAAAAAAAAAAAGTGAGAGGGAAATAAATTAAATATATACAAAGATCTTTTTCTTTTATTTATTTTTGTTAATGGAAGACGGAAAACCCTGCTTTTGGAAACCTCGCCATGAATGAGCGAAGCCTCACTCACTCAACAGGTTTCTTTTCTGTGTTTTTTTCTTTTTTCTTTTTTTTCTGTTTTTTTTTTTAACGGAAGTTCAACGTCCCGAGCAAGCGAAGGGTGTCTCCTAAGGGCGGAGGGGGGGGGGGTACAAGTAAGGAATAGAAGGGGAGGTGGGGAATGGGGTACAGGGGGGGAGGGAGGGTATCGAAAGGGCACAAGGGAGGGGGGAGGGTATGGAAAGGGGCTCAGGGGAGGGGGGAGGGTATGGAAAGGGGCTCAGGGGAGGGGGGAGGGTATGGAAAGGGGCTCAGGGGAGGGGGGGAGGGTATGGAAAGGGGCACAGGGGAGGGGGGGAGGGAGGGTATGGAAAGGGGCACAGGGGAGGGAGGGAGGGAGGGTATGGAAAGGGGCTCAGGGGAGGGGGGAGGGGTATGGAAAGGGGCACAGGGGAGGGGGGGGAGGGGGGAGGGTATGGAAAGGGGCACAGGGGAGGGGGGGAGGGAGGGTATGGAAAGGGGCACAGGGGAGGGAGGGAGGGAGGGTATGGAAAGGGGCACAGGGGAGGGAGGGAGGGAGGGTATGGAAAGGGGCACAGGGTAAGGGGGGAGGGGATGGAAAGGGGATGGAAAGGGGCGCAGGGGAGTGGGGGAGGGAGGGTATGGAAAGGGGCACAGGGGAGGGGGGAGGGAGGTTATGGAAAGGGGCACAGGGGAGGGGGGGAGGGAGGGTATGGAAAGGGGCACAGGGGAGGGGGGAGGGAGGTTATGGAAAGGGGCACAGGGGAGGGGGGGAGGGAGGGTATGGAAAGGGGCACAGGGGAGGGAGGGAGGGAGGGTATGGAAAGGGGCACAGGGTAGGGGGGAGGGAGTGGATCGAAAGGGCACAGGGGAGAGGGGGAGGGGATCGAAAGGGGCACAGGGGAGGGGGTAGGGGATCGAAAGGGCACAGGGGAGGGGGGGAGGGGGTCGAAAGGGCTCAGGGGAGGGGGAGGGGATGGAAAGGGGCACAGGGGAGGGGGAGGGGATGGAAAGAGCGCAGGGGAGGGGGGAGGGGATCGAAAGGGCACAGGGGAGGGGGGGGAGGGGG
>NC_061831.1:5309390-5311890 GCF_019202785.1 Penaeus chinensis
TATCATTATTTTTTTATTATTATTATCATTATCATTATTATTATTTTGATCATTATTATTATTATTATTATCATTATTTTAATTATTATTATTTTGATCATTATTGTTATTATCATTATCATTATTTTCATTATTATTATTATTATTATTATTATTATTTCCATTTTTTTACCGCGTGTCTCTCAGCACATATTCTATTTCGGAAGAATAAATAGTCGCCAGAAACAAATTAGGTTTATTAAAAGATTATTTAGTGAAGTGATAAGTCTTGTCTATTCATTCGTGTATTTTATGTGTAGTTGTGTTATCCATTATCTCCTATTTTCATATTTACTTTGATATCACGTGCTAATGTAAAGCCTTTACTGCGAACCAGATCCTGTTAGTCAATCGTGGAACCGAAAGAGACAAGCAAGTATAAAAATAAATATACATAAAAATAAAAAAGACAACAACACAGTCACTACACGACAGCAAAGAGATAACATATTTACACAAAACAAAAACAATATCACCAAGACACATTCGCAAAACAAAACCAACATGACCAAGACAGATTAACCAAAACAAAACAAAAGCAAGAAGTGACAGCAAGAAATTCACAAAACAGAAACAAAAACAACAACAAATACACGAAGCAAAAACAAGAAGTGACAGCAAGAAATCCACAAAACAGAAACAAAGACAACATCAACAAATTCACGAAGCAAAAAACAAGAAGTGACAGCAAGAAATTCACAAAACAGAAACAAAGACAACATCAACAAATTCACGAAGCAAAAAACAAGAAGTGACAACAAGAAATTCACAAAACAGAAACAAAGACAACAACAACAAATTCAAGAAGCAAAGACAAGAAGCGACAGCAAGAAATTCACAGAACAACTACAGCATCACTCTCCGTCCCCGGGAGATCAGCCCTTAGCAGCAGGCGTGGCTCAGGGGGAAGTACCTGGAGAGACGCACCTGTAAATATTGATAGAGTTTTTCCTAATTAATTCACGAACAGCCATTCAGGTGTTTGTTCCACTTAGGGCTGGGGACGCGATACACAAATCTCGTTATCTCGTTTACATATGAATTTTATACAGTTGTTTGGCGTGTTTCTGTTTCTTTTTATTTCGTCTTTTCATCATCTCCCATTCCGTTTCTACGCGTGTTGCTTACTTTTCTCTCTCTCTCTCTCTCTCTCTCTCTCTCTCTCTCTCTCTCTCTCTCTCTCTCTCTCTCTCTCTCTCTCTCTCTCTCTCTCTTCTCTCTCTCTCTCTCTCTCTCTGCATTATACATTATGATCTTGATGTATAACGGTGAAATTTTAGTTCCTCTCAATGTATATGTGTAGTGTATATGAGTATGTATGTCTGTATATATACACTATATATGTGTGTATAGATAGATGGATAGATAGAGATAGAGAGAGAGAGAGAGAGAGAGAGAGAGAGAGAGAGAGAGGGAGGGAGGGAGAGAGAGAGAGAGAGAGAGAGAGAGAGAGAGAGAGAGAGAGAGAGGCAGGCAGGCAGGCAGGCAGGCAGGCAGACAGACAGACAGACAGACAGATAGACAGACAGACAGACAGACAGACAGACAGACAGACAGGCAGATAGACAGACAAAGAAAAGGAGAAAGCGACAGGCAGACAGAAGGAGAGAGACAGATAGAGACAGAGTCAGAAAAACACGGGCAGAGACAGACACAGAGAGACTGACAAACAGAGATACAAAGAAAAACGGAGAACAAGAAAGGGAGAAAGAAAGAAAAAAAAAAAAATCTTCCCATCATTCGCCAAGTTATTTATTATAAATGATTCCCATCCCTACAAAACAAAGAGGAAAAAAAAAAAAAAATCCTACAAGTTAACAACAAGCTTACCGCCTTACCCAGACCTTCAAAAAAAAAAAAAAAAAAAAAAAAAAAAAAAAAAAAAAGAGAGAGAGAAATGCCACAGCTTTTGGAGTGAGGCTTAAAAAAAAGTAGTCTAAGCTAGAGCGGGGGGGTGGGGGGTGGGGGGTGGGGGGGTGGGGTCTCGTAGGATCTAGGATGCCTCCATCTCGAGTCCTCTTTATAATAGGCATAGTGGTGATGATGCTATTTATGTTACTGCTATTGATGTCATTGCTACCGCTATTGTTATTGCTGTTATTACTACTATTACTGCTCCTAATGCTACTATAGATGCTACTGCTATGACTACTAATAATGCTATTATTTCTACTACTGCTATTTATTGTTGCTTTTGCTACTACTATTACTCCTAATGCTACTATTGATACTACTGCTATGACTACTACTAATGCTACTGCTATGACTACTACTAATGCTACTGCTATGACTACTACTAATGTTATTAGTATTGTTTACTATTCTTACTACTATTACTACTTTCTGCTATTATTGATACTACTACTATTACTGCTATTACTACTATAAATACTTCTGCTGCTGCTATTGATACTACTGCTACTACTACTACTACTGCTACTGTTATCGTTACTAGTGATGC
>NC_061831.1:5314390-5321890 GCF_019202785.1 Penaeus chinensis
CTACCCCCCCCCCCCCCCTACCCTCTCTCTCTCTCTCTCTCTCTCTCTCTCTCTCTCTCTCTCTCTCTCTCTCTCTCTCTCTCTCTCTCTCTCTCTCTCTCTCTCTCTCTTTTCCTTCCCTCCTTCCTTCCTTCCTTCCTTCCTTCTATTCCCTCCCTCTCTCTTCCCGTCTCTTTCCCTCCCTCCCTCTCTATCATTTTCTCAAATCATATGTGTGTATATATACATACACACACACACATAAAAACATATATACATATACATGCATATATATATACATATACACATACATACATATACACACGCGCGCGCGCGCACATATATATATAAATATATGTATATATATATATATATATATATATATATATATATATGAGAAAGACACGAGAGGGGGAGGGAAAGACTATTAGCTCTAAGCACATTTCAAACCGCTCTTCACCTATTGTCACTACTTAGACCGTGCGCACCCTCACGCCTCGCGATGAACAGCTGATAATCGAGAATGCTTTGGGCATTTACGGTGCGAGAGATCAAATGCCAGAGTCTTATTTCCCTTCCCTCAAGCCCTCTGGTTTGCCATCCTTCTACCTTGTCCACCTTGACTGAAACTACCAGAGGAAAAAAAGAGATGGAGAGGGATGGGAGGGAGAGGGAGAGGGAGAGGGAGAGAGAGAGAGAGAGAGAGAGAGAGAGAGAGAGAGAGAGAGAGAGAGAGAGAAAGAGAAAGAGAAAGAGAGAGAGAGAGAGAGAGAGAGAGAGAGAGAGAACCATTAAAAGGAAAACGAAAAAACAACAAAAGCTATATAAAAAAGAGAGAGAGAGAGAGAGAGAGAGAGAGAGAGAGAGAGAGAGAGAGGAGAGGGGAAGAGAGAGAAAGAGAGATAGAGAGGGGTGAGAAAGAGAAGGGGGGGAAGGGAAGAGTGAGAGAGAAGGAGAGAGGCGACAGACAGATCACAATTGGTCGAGGGGGGGGGGGGGGGGGGTTCTTGTCGTATTATATGCAAATGAGTTTCGCACGACAAAGACTGGTTCGAGGGAGGTTATGGAACGATGTGTCTTCATAATGTTTGTTTTCGTTTGTATTCACGTCCATAACGTGTCTGAATCCACACGCTGATATAACGCTGATAAGTTTCCCAAGATTTGATTTGCAACTCATTAATTCTTGTCTCTTCTTTATTATAACACTGATTGGTATTTAGCTTTCTCACTGTTAAATCTCTTTCTCTCACTCTCTCTCTCTTTCTCTTTCTCTTTCTCTTCCTCTATCTCTATCTCTATCTAACTTTCTCTTTCTATTTCTTTTTATCTTTCCCTTTCTCCCTCTCCCCCTCCCTTCGCTTTATCCCTCACCCTTTCCTTCACCTCCTCCCTCCCTCCCTCTTTTCCGTTCTCCCTCTCCCTCTCCCTTACCCTCCCTCCCCCAACCCCTCCCCCGTTCTCTCCCTCATGCAATCCACAGAATAGAAACATAAAATTTGACGGAAATGCCAGCCCTCTCACGCAGAAACACCCCTGTGCCGTTGGGTTTGAGATGATACCCTTAATGCATTTCCAAATTCTCTATGAATATGGAATTAGCAGCAGTGTGACCGCGTCTGGCTTTTTCTCCCTGCGACTGATTACGGGCTGGGGGTATTACCTGTGGAATTAGGGTTCTCTTCGCTTCATTTGTGAGAAAATTGGGTATTCTTGCATACATATGCGCACAAAAAAACATATACAGATACATACGCATATATACATACATATGCATATTTGTATGTATACACATACATACATTCACACACAAGTATATGGATGTATGTGTATTCAAGTGTATGTTTGTATGTGTGTGTGTGTATGTGTGTGTGTGTGCGTGTGTGTGTATGTGTGTGTGTGTGTGTGTGTGTGTGTGTGTGTGTGTGTGTGTGTGTGTGTGTGTGTGTGTGTGTGTGTGTGTGTGTGTGTGTGTGTGTGTGTGTGTGTGTGTGCGATCGCGGGTGCATGCGTGCGTACGTGTGTCAGTGTCCTTGCGTGTCTCTGTGTGTATATGTGTCTGAGTGAATCTTATAAAAACGAATATCCCCTTACATTCTCACATTTTAGTATTACACTTTGGATTAATCTAGCACCCCCCCCCCCCCACCCCCAATTTATTCTACTCCCACCTAAAACATTACCAACGTCGACACACGCGACACCCACTGTATTCCCAAGACAAAAATGACTCCCTTAGGCTTCTCTATAGTTGGTCGCTTCCATTATGCCTAAACAGAGCCTGGTCATCGTAGTCCTTTAGGTTGGCTTACTTAGGGATTACAATGCCATATTAGACCTTAAGGGTAATCCTAGTGTGACGTCTTTTCGAGCTGTAGCCCAGGATTTACAGAGTAGATTACCTTTTTACTTTAACCGCAAGACATCAAGACACGACTGTCGAAAGAGATATTTTTTTTTATCGTTTTTGTACTTTTATTTCGTCTTTTTTTTTTCCTTTTCTTTGTGTGTTGTCTTGTTGTCTCTCTTTGCGTGCATTATTGTCTTATTCTTATTCTTCTTTTTTTCATATTCCTCCTCTCCGTATACATCCCTTTTTGTTCTCTCTTACGAATCAGTACGAAAGAGAGAGAAAAAAAACAAAACATCGCTACTTACGATGTCTCAGGATCTAGAACACATCTTGGAAAAATGTTACGTAGACGAGTATATATAAGATGTAGATCAGCCATGACTTCATTCCACTGCTTAACACTCACCTGAAACAAAATTATAAAACTATTAATAAATATAAATAATGATTGTAGACTATGATGATAATGATAGAATTGATGAGGATGAGGATGATAATGATCATAATCCTAATGATATAATTGATAATAGAACTATTCGTAGTAGTAATAATAGTAATAATAAAACACCATCCATATTATATCCGCTTTCCATTATCATAAAATCACCCATGAAAATACAACATGAAACAACATAGTCTGCACCATATCTTTTGTTTGCAGAATGGTATATGAGGGCGTACCAGAAACCAGAAACAAAATAAGCCACCTCAGATCACTCATTCTCACAGGTACTCTACAGCAATACCAAGAAACGTGACTCAAGACATGTGAAGTGGGGAAAAGGGAGCATTTTACCCATGTCTTGGGTTGCCTGGTCAATATGGGGTAAGATATCCCTTGTCTTTTAGTCTCTTCCCTTTCTCCTCTACTTATCGTTCTCTCTTTCTCCTTCTCCTTTGTCTCTTCTTTTTCCCCCTTTGTTTCGAGCTTACTCTTCCGGTCTTTCTTTCTCCTTCTTTTCTCCCGGTAAGGTTGTCTCTCCTTCTCCAGCTTCTTTGCCGTTTCCTTCGTCCACATCTTCGCCTATTCCTCCTATTCCGACGTCCTTTACTTCGCTCCCTCCTCCCACTCCCTCGCCCCCCCCCCCCCTCTTCTCTCACTCCATCGCATCCCCTTCGCTGCCTCCCTCTCCTACTCCTCCACCTTCCTCTCCTTCTCCTTCTCCCGTACCCTTCCCCCCTCACCCTCTCTTGCTGTCGCTCCTTCGCCCTCTCTCTCTCTCCTACTCACTCTGTCGCTCCTTCGCCCTCTCTCTCTCTCTCTCCCACTCACTCTGTCGTTCCTTCGTCCTCTCTTTCTCTCTCTCCCACTCACTCTGTCGTTCCTTCGCTCTCTCCTTCTCTCCCACTCATTCTGTCGCCCCTTCAGCCACTACTTCGCCCACTTACAGACGAATGTGCTGTTGGGAGAACGATTTCATATTTGTCTTGGTGAGACTGCAGCTATGCCCTTCGAATAATTCATTGCGTAGTGCGGTGTCGTATTTTTAACCATGTCATTGTTACAGTGCTATTACCGTTACTGCCATTATTCTTATTATTCATTCCTTTATTATCTGTTTATTCGTATCTACCTTTTGTCTTGGTTCTGTTTGTATTCAGGTTTTATTTTTGTATTATTATTTTTTCCTGCATTTGTATTCTCCCCGTTGTCTACATAGGCAATGATATTCACCGACTGTCACCACCTCGTTTACATAGTGTAGTGTTTAATACGCATATTACCACGGAAGGATATCACCAACACTCAACCTTTTTCTTTAGACTTCAAAAGAACTTCATATCAAGTAAATTATAAAAAATAAAGGGTAAGCAAAGTAGAAAAACTTGAGATTGACAAAGTGATGGGGGACGCTAGGGTACCAAACACACGACGTACGATTCTCCGCGGACACCGCCTGACCACACCCAAACGCTTCAAGGTCGAATACCCGTCTGACTAGTTATTTAGCTGCAAATTGTACACACGCAGACGGAGGGGAACATCTGCTATACTTGGGATGCTCGGAAGAAGGGTTAGCGCTGGGTGCCATCTCTATTTATAGGAGGAAGATGGCTCTCCCTGTGTGTAATGGTGGGTATTGGGCTTGATCCAGTTTTCCTTTTCTTTCTTTGTCTTTTTTGTTTGTCCTCTCTTATTCTCTCTCTCTCTCTCTCTCTCTCTCTCTCTCTCTCTCTCTCTCTCTCTCTCTCTCTCTCTCTCTCTCTCTCAGTTTAAATTGCATGCGCCCCTGTCCGCGCGAGAGTATGTATCTGTACACACATGAATGCATGTGTATGTATTTGTAAATATATCTAAGTCCGAACATTGCTATACATATCAGGGCGTCGGTAACACATCACTAAACAAATAATGGAACCGATCCATCATCCATACAGTTGCGTCTCGGCCAGATCCACTGGAACATAGCAATCGCAAGTAGCCACACCCAACACCTTACGGGATGCCACCTCTTATTTTATCCTTGGTTTGTTAATGCATCCCCCTTGCATAGTACTGAGGATAGGGCAAGATGCACTGGTCGGTGTAGGATCTTTATTGTATAACATAGGGAGACAATAAGGGCATATGCATGGTTTCTATGTAGGTTTTGTTAATGTTATGGGTTCATTTTCAAAAGATTTGGGTTATTTTAAACTGGATGCTGTGATGTTGGCATATCTTCGAACATCAATTTGGGAACCTGGATTTAGCTGTCTGAGATTCATCTGGCATTTCTTGAATATAACTCTGCATAGTTTAAACTAAACTTAACGTTTGATTTAGGAGCAAACTCATGATCCTCGTGATGCCAGAGCATACCCACCTCAAGAATGAAATGATTTTAGGAAATTCTAAATGCAATCTGATGTAAATCTTTGATAATATGATCGAAAATATGTTTGCGATTTTTTAAAGCACGAAAAACAATAACAAATGAATTATCATTCCTACAGTAATCAAATCACTATTACTATTACAATTTCTGCCGTTAGTATCACTACCATTACTCTCAGTCGTAGTAGTCGAAGTGTAGTGTTTTTTTCTCATTATCATAAGTATTTGCATTAGTATTTTCTTTATCATCTTTTCACATTATCGTTATCACTGCCCTTACTATTTCCATTATTATTATCACGATTACCAATATCCATTATCATCAATATTCGATCATTATGACCATCGTTATCTTCACCACTATTATCAACATCATTGCACGAGACATAGCTTAAGGTACATATCAGAAAACATGTAAAGGTGTGTATGAGTGTGTAGATATACAGAGAGGGCGAGAGAGGGCTGTTTGTCGATCCCGGAAAAGTCACATTTTGAATTGGCAATATTCTAGTAATGATAAATATGGTGATTGTAATAATGATATCAATAACAATATCAATAATGATGATGATATTACAACTATTAATAATAATGATGGTAATCATAATAATAATAATGATGGTAATTATAATAATAATAATGATGGTAATTATAATAATAATAATGATGATTATAATGATAATAATAATAAGAGCAATAATGATAATGATAATAATAATTATTATTATAATAATAATAATAATAATAAGAAGAAGAAGAAATGTAATAGCAATAATAATAATAACATCCATAACATTAATGATAATGAATATATAAGTAATGATAATAATACTAATAACAGTAATGATAATAGTGAAAATAATAATAATGACAATAATAATAATAATGGTAATGATAATAATAGTCACAGTAATGGTAACGAAAATAGAAAATTTTCCGAATCAAAATAATAACAAGCGGATATTTTTCATCCAAGGAAAAATCGTTGGAGAAATGACCATCATGCACAGGATTGCGACCCGGAAAAAGCTGTTCATTTAAATTCTCATAAACGAGAATGCCTTCAAGATCTGCTTATACAGGTTACCGCCTTCTCTCCTTCTCCTTCTTCTTCTTCATCTTCTTTTCTTTTTCTTTATCTTTTTCTTTTTCTTTTTCTTTTTCTTTTTCTTCCGTTCTTTCTTTCTTTCTTTCAAGATCTGCTCATACAGGTTACCGCCTTTCTTTCTTTCTTCTTCTTCTTTTTCTTCTTCTTCTTCTTCTTCTTCTTCTTCTTCTTCTTCTTCTTTTTCTTCTTCTTCTTCTTCTTCTTCTTCTTCTTATCATTCTTCTTCTTCTTCTTCTTCTTCTTCTTCTTCTTCTTCTTCTTCTTCTTCTTCTTCTTCTTCTTCTTCTTCTTCTTCTTCTTCTACTTCTTCTTCTTCTTCTTCTTCTGCATCCTCTTCTTCTTCTTCTTTTGTTTCTGCTTCTTCTTCTTTCTTTATTTCTTTTCTCTTTTTTGGGATTGAAGGAAGATCTGGGAAACCCGTTTTCAATCGCAGTTATAAGAAAATTTGCATAAGCAGTCAGTCAATAATTCTCCAATAGATATAAACGGGAATTTTATTTCAATCACAGTTATAAGAAAAATCGCATCATCGATCATAATTTTTCAATACATATTAAGGAAATTTGATTTATGGCCAAATAATCATATATTATCATCACGGTCCCTGTATTTTCTATCATTACATTTTACAAGATTTATAAGTAAAATATGATATACAAGCCTAAACTTATTACGAATTAATCTAGTCGAAGGAGTAGAGAGATTATCGATAATCTTAAATTGTGTTTTGGATAGTATCAGATCATCCAAATTCTTATAATAATAATCAACGAATGATCGAGATTGGCAGATGCGAAATCGATAACTGGGCGTAAACGTATTGTAACTAACTGACCATAAAAGTTAGTAATGCTTTGTAAGATAATAATCACGTGACGTTAATCAGGGTGTAATAAACTTAATTCGTAATATTTTCGATTTCAGGTGATGATAATTACGTATTAGAATTATGGATAACGGTCCAGGTAAAATAGAGAATAATGATAATGATGATAACTACAATCAAATTGAGTACAAAATGAACAGTTTCAAAATTTACAATGACATTAAAGTCCATGACGACAGCTAATTTTTCACCCTATTATTAATGTCAAAATGAAATAAAGTCTTATATTTTTCTTCAAAAGGATTCCGCGACATATTAACTCCTGAAGTTTAGTGACGTTTATGCAAGATTATAGAGATAAGTTAATGCATTATAATAGGCCATTTCCATGCAAGGGTAAAAGAAGAGTGTGGAAT
>NC_061831.1:5330198-5332698 GCF_019202785.1 Penaeus chinensis
TCTTTGCTTCCCTTTACTCTTTTCTTCTTTGTCTTTTCTTCTTTCTCTTTCTTCCTCTTTCTCTACTCATTCTCTTTCTTCTCTTCTCTTTTCTTTTCTTATCTTTTCTTCTTTCTTTTTTCTTTTTCTTTCTTCTTTTATTTCTTCCTCTTCTCTTCTTTTCTTTATTCTACTTTCTCTTCTCTTCTCTTTACTATTCTTTATCTCTTTTCTTCACTTCTCTTTTCTTCACTTTTCTTTTCTTCACTTTTCTTTTCTTCACTATGCTTTCTTTTTTCTCTTTCTCATTATCTTATTTTATCTTTCTTGCTTGTCTCCTCTCTCATCTCTCTCTTCTCCTCATCTCTCTCTTCTCTCTCTCTCTCTCTCTCTCTCTTCTCTCTTCTACTCTCTCTCTCCCTCTATCCTCTCTTCTACTCTCTCCCTCTCTCTCTCTCTCTCTCTCTCTCTCTCTCTTCTCTCTCTCTCTCTCTCTTCTGTATATCTGCATTCACCAAACCATTGTAGTGTTCTCCAGTCTAATTTGTTACCATGTCAGAGTTTTTGTATGCGATATATAAGTCTATGTAGATAAAGGTGAGGATAACCTATGTTACATCATCCTTTTGACGTGTAACCGTTTGTCTCAATGAACCTATCATGGTAAAAAGCTCTAAGGCTGCCTCTCTCTCTTCACTCTTCTCTCTCTCTCTCATTATATATATAGTATATTATATATTATTAATATTAATAAATATATATATATAAATATATATTTACATACATACATACATACTATACACTACACACAAAACAGACACACACACCACAACACACACACACACACACACACACACAACACACACACATACACACACACACACACACACACATACACACACACAACACACACACACACACACACAAACACACACACACACACACACATATATATATATATATACATCTATCTTTAGTCTCGCTTCTTTCTCTTTCTCTCTCATCTCCCGTTCCCCGTCTCCCTCTCTTTCACAACGTGTGTGTGTGTGTGTGTGTGTGTGTGTGTGCGTGTGCGCGTATGTGTGCCTGTGTTTGTATGTGTATGTGTGTTTGTGATTAACGAAGGTAAATCTCTTGTTTGATCGATCGCCTTCGAGTGAGTGACATTCCATCCCACTTCCCGCTCCCCCCCCCCCCCCCCATCTCCACCCCCCCTCTCTCCCATACGCAAACACGCAAACACATTCCATTCCAAGGACCTTCTCTCAGGCACACAAAAGACCCTCACGTCCGTGCCAAAAATATCTGATCTTCTCTTCGTAAATATCGGCCACGCAGCTTCCTCTTGCCATATTCGGGGCTCAGACACGGACGTCAAAATGCGCCCTTTGATCGTACTTGTTTTCGTGCTAACTCATGCGTGCGTCCGTACATGCGCTCGCACACGTAGCTAGGCCTTCGGATGGGGGAAGCCGGCAGCCGGAACATAACCCTGATCTTGACACTCAGAGCCCGCGCCGTCAGCCGGAACCCAACCCTGATCTTGACACTGGCCGCGCGCCGCACTCAAGGTCACAGACGCGCATGTGAGTGTAAAATATGTTTTTCTCTCGCGGCCTTACCTCGCTAGACGTCCCTCCTGCTCCCCTCTCGGCTCTCGGCCTCAGTTACCACGTTCTTGGGTCAACGGCCGAGGATAAGATGAACGGCCTACGTTTGTTGTGTTGTGAGCTTCGTTTCTGATTAAAAATGGGAAGCCTCTGACTTTTTTCCTTATGTGGACAATCTCGGAAGGGTTAATGACCAGGCGAGTGTCTGTGCTTATATCAAAATTCGACCTTCTTCTTCTTTATCTTCTTCTTCTTCATTTTCTTCTTCTTCAACTGCGTTTTCTTCTTCCTTTGATCATATAATATGGATATCCCGTGATTCTTCACAATCAAATCTGGACACTGTTCTGTTATTTTACGGACTAGCGAAAGCGGGGAATGAGAGAGAGAGAGGGAGAAGTGTGAAGGAGGAGAGAACAAGCGGGTGGGCGGGTGGAGAGGATGAAGAAGGAGGGAGGAAGAGGGAGGCGGAGGAGGAGGAGGAGGAGGAGGAGGAGGAGGAGGAGGAGGAGGAGGAGGAGGAGGAGGAGGAGGAGGAGGAGGGAGGATTAGAGAAGAGGAGGAGGGAGCGGGAGGGAGAGGGGGAGACGGAGTAGGAGGAAGAGGAGGAGGAGGAGGAGGAGGAGGAAGAGGGAGGGAGGAAGGAGGAGGTGCGCACAGGAAGCATCATTTAGGTGACCCCAACGCTGCTCTAGATAGTCATCCAGTTGAGTTTCTCGTGCCGACAGCAGGACTGGTAGTAGTATGTGGGGCTTTTACATGGGGAAGATATTTTCTCCTGAGCGTTTTCCTCGTCTCTCTCTCTCTCTCTCTCTCTCTCTCTCTCTCTCTCTCTCTCTCTCTCTCTCTCTCCCTCTCTCCCTCTCTCCCTCTCTCCCTCTCTCTCCTCTCTCTCTCTCTCTCTCTCTCTC
>NC_061831.1:5355198-5357698 GCF_019202785.1 Penaeus chinensis
ACCTTGGACCCGGCATCCGATGAAATTAATACCCGAAGTGCCACTACTTTATCTGACCTTATACAAACCAAGAACAGCAAAGTACTTCACATTTATTATAGAAAGTTCATTCTGAAACCGTATATTAGAAATATTGTCCTACCTTTTAACATCGAGTAAACCTACCTGTCTGTGTCCCAGTCATCCCAGTGGTAAATTCTGTCTCCCTGTTGAACGTGTAGCAGTTGCCATAAGTGGCGGAAGAATATGGCACGAAGAAATCTCTGTGTGAAAGGAGAAATTGCCATTAATTTAGCAATAATCAACTTTCTTATATCATTAATTAGGTAATTATCAACTTTCTTGAGTCATTGATTAGGTAATTATCAGCCTTCTCCAGTCATCAATTCGGAAACGGTCAGGTTTTTTTAGATATATGTTTGCTGTAATGACAATAACAATAATAACAATAATGATAATAATAGCGATAATGATAATAACACTGATGAAAATAATGACAATGATAATAATAATAATAATAATAATGATGGTAATAATAATAATAATAACAATAATAATGATAGTAATGATAATAATAATGATATTAACGATAATAATAAAATTATAATAATAATAATAATAATAATAATAACAATAATAAAAATAACATGAATAACAACAACAACAATAAGAATAAGAACAACAGTAAAAACCGTCAAACTACCTAATATTGGAGCAGGATTTCCCCAGGTATTCACAGGTAAGGATCAGCTCCTCCATTTTGTAACCAATCTTCCTTTTCAACTTGAGTGGAAGCTTCATGTACAGGGCGAGGAACTCCATCTTCCTGTCGTATTCCGAAGAGGTCGTCATGTTGTAGCGAATCCCAAGACTTTCCATGTCCTTGAAATCGCGTCCTCCTCCATCGTCCATTGGGGATCGCTTGCGCCTTTGCAACTAGAGGGTGGAGGGGGAGGGGGGAAGTAAGGGGGTAGAGAGGGAAGAGGGGAGGGGGAGGTAAGGGGATAGAGGGGGAGGTAAGGGGATAGAGGGGGAGGTAAGGGGATAGAGGGGGAGGTAAGGGGATAGAGGGGGAGAGGGGAGAAAGGAAGGAGTCAAGAGTACAGGAAGAGGGAGAAGGAAGAAGTTAGAGGAAACGAAGGAGGAAAAGGGATGGAGAGAGGGGAGAGGCAGAGAGGTGATGGGAGCAGGAAGAGGATAGGAGAAAAGATGTTTAAAGTGGCAGGGAGGAAAGGAGAGAGGGAAAACGGCATAGTAGAGGAAAGGAGAAAGGGGAAGAAGGAGAAAAAAAAAGTCAAGGTGTCAGAGAGAAAAAAAAAAATAAACTGATAATCATCTACGAAATTAATGAACTCGAAAAATGACTATAACATCAAGGAATACCGAGAAAGAATAGTGATACGAAAAAAACACACACGCAGGTAAAAGAAACAGTACATACCTGAAGCCCATCCTCTCCGAGTGTTCCCGAATCAAAGCCATTTTCCGTACTAGTTGTGCCATTTCCTGTGCCGTTATCAGCTGTACCGCCAGTAACAGTCCCCTCCTCAGCACTGCTACTGTCTGTACCATCCTCCGTTTCTACTATACGCTGTTCTTCGTCAACGGTGCTTATCTGATGCTCCTGTTCATCGCCGTCCCCCTCGTCGCCAGGTGAAGCACCCCCAGGCCCACAAGAGGAACAGGTAGCGTTGGGGAAGTCCTCATGACACCCCAATCTCTTCCACATTCGTCCCGCGAAGTCATGCTCAGGGTCGTCCTCCATGCACTTCATCATCTTGCAGGTGCTCAAGACCGTATTGCACGTCAAGCAATCGTCCATGCTTCGTAGTCGCTCAGGCACGACGCTCCCGTTGAGGTGGTGATCGTAAAACATGTAGACTTTGGGGCATTTGAGGGAATCCGTTGCGCACTGGGTAAGGACGTACAGCTCCAGAAGGATGTCGCCGTCGCGGGTGTCGAGACTCACCTCCCTCAGCGTCTCAATCAAGAGGTTGCGGCAGCTGATCCTGTTCTGGTTGCAGATGGTCACCGCGGGGAAGTCTGTGCTCACCCTATGGTCCGGGACGATCTGTGGTCAAGAGAGAAAGGGTTTGGAGAAGTAACGAAAGTTTTTTTTTTATGTTTTTGCTTGTTTGTTTAGTAGAGGTGTTAGCGAGTTGGAGTCTACAGCAGGTGATAATGTTATTATCAATGTTTATCATCATCATTATCATTATAGATGATTAGGAACATTATTATCAAAATTAGGCTACGAAATCAGCCATGAAAATTGACTACTCTTAATTTAAAATGAATCGATAAAAAAGACAAATTAACTGATAAAAAACAACAACCTAAATATGACTAAATATGAGACAGCAAACAATAACATTCGTCTACGTTTTACAAAGGTCACCGCCGTTTAGAAAGCCTTAGTAAGCCACCAAATTCTAGGTTTGTATAAAAAAATAATGATTCTACCATTTGGTTTGATATACCATTCAGTTCAAAGATCCAG
>NC_061831.1:5372698-5375198 GCF_019202785.1 Penaeus chinensis
AAAAAAAAAAGGAAAAAGTGTTTCGTAAGGTATATTTATTATGACGTTTCTCATTTGCATCGGATATAAGGAGAAACTAAGTAACAGACTTTGCCACGGTTAAAGTGTCGTAGAACTATCCATTTCTTTCACGCGTCAGGACTCATGACGTGCTTCGTCATTCTTAACTAGAGGCTAACGATCACCCTTACAACTTTTTAAGGCTTGGGTGTACTTCATTATTCATGGTCCTTGGCTCCGAATTGGGAGTCATAGAACTCAACACCTGTGCCATTTTCACTGTCCTTCGTCACTGTTAATCACGCTAGGTACTGATATGAGAACACTATATTTGTACTTTATGGATCAAGCGTTATAAAAAGCTACGTGATCAAAGATGTCTTGTTGAAATTTTTATTTGTTAGTTCCAGAAACAGTTCGTCAGAGTGAATATCTGCTGCTCCCTTTTTATATTTCCTTGTTGGCGATGATTGATAGTTTATAAGTTTAATTTTACCTACAGCATTATGAGTTGGAGTTATAGCGGTTTTGAATGTGTTGTGGCTTGTATTTACTAACTACTCATGTACTTTTATATTTCGCAATAAGGTTCTTTGTTCGAAACTACCGTATATGGCTGCGTACAAGTCGATCTGGCGCTAAAGGTGACCTCTAAAATTCTGATATGTAATTCAATTTTAGGTCCGTATTTGCCGTATAAGACGGACCCCTAAAATAAAGCAGCTTTACTTCCTAAACCCTGCTGCATGGAAAATAAAAAGAAAAAAACTTTTTACTTCTCTTCTACAACATTAATCGCAAAAGACTTCCAGCACACAGAGTAACCCAGCCTAATCTAACCTCGACGAATTTAACCTGCCCTATGAGTTAAGTCATTGATATTTTAAAAAAACAACAACGTTTAAAAGCCTTACCAAGCACGAGTTTCAGTACGAAATACTTGTGGATTCAAGAGTTATGGGAAGTGGTGTGTACTGTAGAACGAGTGCAAGGCAGGCAGTTCCACTTGGTTTTCTCCTCAGTGGTAAAAGCTTCACACAGTATACGTACAGTCGACCCCTAGATTTAGAGAGAGATTTTTAAGGGCTCAGATGTCGACATGAACATATGCGGTATATACAGAGAGCGATCGGTCTCTAACTAAGGGTCCTTTTGTAAAATTGTAAAATTGAGATCAATTAATAATCAGCAAATTGCACAGTGGATGACAACGCAGCAAGGAATGCTCTTATATGTATATGTATATGCGTATATATATATATATATATATATATATATATGTGTGTGTGTGTGTGTGTGTCTGTGTCTGTGTCTGTGTCTGTGTCTGTGTGTGTGTGTCTGTGTGTGTGTGTGTGTCTGTCTGTCTGTCTGTCTGTCTGTCTGTCTGTCTGTCTGTCTGTCTGTCTGTCTGTGTGTGTGTGTGTCTGTCTGTCTGTCTGTCTGTGTGTGTGTGTATGTGTGTGTGTGTGTGTGTGTGTGTGTGTGTGTGTCTTTATGTGTGTGTGTGTGTGTAAATATACATGTATACATATTTTGCTCTCCATTCATACATTTACTTGTCAATATAAATATCTATTTAATCCCTTATTTGTATATTGATTCATTTACTTATTCATTAACTTATTCTCTTTTCAGATCACATATACGTGCTAATCAACGTACCTGGCTTTGTCACAACGCCCTCTCTGGGTATTGATGTGAAATTCGGCGTGAGTGACTCCGTAACTTTCAAGCACCTGGTTAGACAATACCGTACGCTTGGCACAATGTTTGTAGTAGTTGTACAATACCTCGCCCTGTTCTGTATATTCCCATACTCAAAGGTATGTTCAGATACATGCACACACACACACACACACACACACACACACACACACACACACACACACACACACACACACACACACACACACACACAATTAATATTATATATATATACATATACACTATATTCATTGAAGAAGATAAAAGTTCATAGGTTCTGCTTCATGGAAGTAAATTGTATACTGTATTTACTCCTCAAATTGATCATTAGTTAATCGAAGCACGACACCTATGGGTGCTAAAAAAAAGAAAAAAATAAACAGTATAAGTCATTCCTTCAGCAGATGATCAAATGTATGTATAAAGTACGTGTGAATATGTATTTGATATATAGCCTATGTAATATATAGACCTCTCCGATAATCATATTCTGTTGACCGTTAACGCAGGAAGGGGTGAATTACACACACACACACCTACGTCCCCGAACAACACTTAGCTCCTTGTCACATCTACTCAGTAAAACAAAAACATAAAGACATGTCCAATAGACCCAATTGGAGTGAGTAATACAGAGTTATTAATTAACATCCATTAACTTGGCGTTTCCAGGAATGCTTTTCATTCATTACAGGCCATTCAGACGACTCACCCTGATGGCCATAAATACTAGTTGGTTACCTGGAGTGACTCGGTCCGTCTCAGTAAAGAAAATAAACAATTACACACACGCACA
>NC_061831.1:5387698-5390198 GCF_019202785.1 Penaeus chinensis
TGTGTGTGTGTGTGTGTGTGTCTGTATCTCTGTGTGTGTCTGTGTGTTCGTGTGTGTGTGTGTGTGTGTGTGTGTGTGTGTGTGTGTGTGTGTGTGTGTGTGAGTCTGTGAGTCTGTGTGTGTGTGTGTGTCTGTGTGTTTGTGTGTCTGTGTGTGCGTGCGTGTGCGTCTGTATATGTGTGTGTGTCTGTGTTTTCGTGTATGTATGTGTATGTGTTTGTGTATCATAAAGATTCTTTTACTATACCCTAAAAATATCTCCCCAATACATCTTTAAGTTTTTCATCAGAGAGCACGTCTGAAGGTATATCTGAGTTCCAAATAAAGACCGTTATTATAACTAAAAATATGTACTATACTTTCCAATACAGACAATTCTTCTTTTTATCAGTTTCTTACATTTTTTTTCTAAAGAGTCATTGGAAAAAAAAAATAATCCATACTATGAAATTAACAGTTAAACTAGCTGTGAATAAAATCAGTATAAGAACCAGTTGTACCAAGACCCTTATCGTCTGAACAAAAATATATATTTTTTTTTTCTCCTTGTCAGCGGCACCAAGACCTCTTCCTGTACTACGCAAGGGACCTAATTCTTGAAAAAAATAAAGCATTACATATTATAGAGGACGATGTGTATCAGGTGTTGATACTTTCAAGGGAAATGTATCTTTTTAATGAGGAAGCGATTACTGTGTATAAATTGATAATGGTATTGTTGTCTTTGTGAATTTGTGTTTTGTGTGTGTGTGATTATCATGTAGTATTATGGATGTTAAAGACAAAAAGAATAAATATGTGCAGATACATCATAGAGAGAGACAAATAAAGATAGATGGATGGAAAGAGACAGACAAACAAGTAAAAAGACATACAAACATAGTCTGATAGAAAGAAAAAGAGGAAAAGAGAGAGACAGGGACGGAGACAAAAAGCCAGTAACAGACACATAATAATACCATTACTTCCTAATCCCTATTAACAACTTGTGTTCAGGAGAATCTGGTTTATTCTTTTTTTATTGTTATTAATATTATATTTTATTTGTAATTCCCTCGAAATTATACGGTTTCTCCAGCAAAAACGTCACCATTTTTTGTGCTGCATTTTTACTACTCAGTGATTAAACGTCACGAGTGAAGTGTTAGTGTGTATGAACTACAGTAGGTACATACATATATGTTTATATGTATATGAATATATAGGTGTATATGTAGATGTGTGTATATATATATGTGTTGTGTGTGTGTGTGTGTGTGTGTGTGTGTGTGTGTGTGTGTGTGTGTGTGTGTGTGTGTGTGTGTGTGTTTGTATATGAAACGTATGTGTGTGTGATCTATGAATGTATATAATTGCTTACGCACACACACCTCAGTGTCTCATTATACGTTTATAAAAAGTCATACGATCTCACGAAGGCTACCAACACAGGACCACATACTTCCTAGTGTCTGCAAGAAGACGGCGAGTAAGCTTTAAACAACCGAGATAATATCAGGAAAGATGAATTGTTACGTGGACATAAAAATCACATAAACAGACAAACGGCCGGGGAACCAATGCGTTGTTGTTGTTTTTTGCTGCTGTTTTTTTTTATTTAACGTTTGTGTACAAAACAAGAGTAGACAAGAGAGAAAAGCGTGACTCGACAAAAAAACTTACGAAGAGCAGATCTATCATACACAGTCACTATGTTACTCGTCCCCCCTGGCCACAACAAGCGTCCTGCGTCACCAACAAGGTTACCGCACTCTTGACTTCCTCCTTTAATGCGTCTGTACACCCGAGCCTGTTATGAAGGTAATGTTTACAAGAATGTCATCACCTTGTTAGTCAGATCGAAGTATTGGTATATTTTTATATCTATTATTTAATGATACATCTGTATCCAAATCTGTGTATTTAGTATACATACATACATATACACACACACACACACAAACACACACACACATACACACATATATATATAGATATGTGTGTGTATGTATATGTGTATATATAAGCACATATACATCAATCTAGCTAGCTAGCTTTTTATTTATCTATCGAAGCTATCTACCTACTTATTTATATATATATTTTTTCTCTGTCTATCTATCCATCCATATACATGTGTGTGTGTGTGTATATATATAAATATATATATATATATATATATATATATATATATATATATATATATGTATTTATGTGTGTGTGTGTGTGTGTGTGTGTGTGTGTGTGTGTGTGTGTGCATATATAATATCTAAGGTTTTCCTGGAACAGAATATCAACATGTCCATATACCAGCAGCCAAGTATACACGTACGGAACCCTCGCCCATCTTTACGCAAACAAGTAATGAACGAAGCAATCAACCTCCAATTACTGGATCAGAGTTTGCCATGAGTCAGGCCTTCGAGTCCGAGCCAAGGTCAGGAGTTAAGGTCTAGCCATCAAGGAGCAAAGTAGAAGCTTCAACGTGTATTAACAGACGGTGTCATTTTTACGGTGTAAT
>NC_061831.1:5397698-5417698 GCF_019202785.1 Penaeus chinensis
GTGTGTCTTGTGTGTCCTGTGTGTGTGTTTGTGTGTCCTGTGTGTGTGTGTGGGTGTCCTGTGTGTGTTTGTGTGTCTTTGTGTGTGTGTGGGGGGGGGGGGTGTCCTGTGTGTGTGTGTGTGTATGTGTGTGTGTCCTGTGTGTGTGTCCTGTATGGGTCTGTGTGTCCTGTGTCTATGTGTGTGTGCCCTGTGTGTGTGTTTATAAATATATATGTATATATATATGTATATATATGTATATATACATGTTTATGACTGCCGCGATGGTCCAGTGGTTAGCGCACTGGACTCCGACCCTCGTGGTCCCGAGTTCAATTCCCCGTCGCGGCGGTCGTAAAATTGCTTGCGCTCTGACTGCTGGCTCGAGCCCGAGAAAATGACACATCGCCTTGAGAAGTCAAACGCAGGTGTCGTAGGGGAAGTCGTCGCCGTGGCACAAGTGTTAGCGCACCGAACTGCGGTTGATTAGGAAGGGCAGTCAATCAGGCAAGGGTGACATTGCCATGTAACCTCTCAATAGTGAATTGAGAGAGGCCTATGTCTTGCAGTTGAATGAATGGCTGTTAAAAAAAGAATACATGTTTATACATATATAGGTATATATATAAACACGTGTATATTTATATACATATGTATACATATATGCATATATATATGTATATATATATGTATAAGCTTAGAAATATACAGAGTAGCCTTTCTTTACCGATATATATTTACTTAACCCAGAATAAACCTTTCATACAAATGGCGCATTTACACCACATGAGATTTTCCTCCCTCTTCCTTCCCGTAGGATGTCTCAAGCACACCTTTACGCTGTCCTAAAGCATCTGTATCCTACTGCCATTTATTGGATTCTAATGTCCTAATAGATTTGTAATTTCCAGTAATTAGTACTATTATCGTTATCATTTTCTATTATTATATTATTTTCATTATTATTATCAATTTAATTTTCATTATTATTATCATTATCATTATCATTATCATCATTATCATCTTCATCGTCATCATTGTTATTTTTATCATCATTATTTGTACTTATCACTATTCCTCTCTCTCTCTCTCTCTCTCTCTCTCTCTCTCTCTCTCTCTCTCTCTCTCTCTCTCTCTCTCTCTCTCTCTCTCTCTCTCTCTCTCACTTTTTTATCACGTTCCTTTCTAATTACCCTTTCACGCCGTCGGTTTATATTTCAAAATAAGTATATATTCTTTCATTCAGTCAGATATCAAGAGGAAAACACTTTAGTGAACACGCAAGGAATGGAATAAAAAATACACACATACACGTAATATATATACAATACGTATCCATATATAAACACATACATACCCAAAAATATATTTATATGTATATATGTGTATATGTATATATAAGCGTGCGTATGTGTCTGTATGTGCGTGTATGTGTGTGTGTTAGTGTGTGTGTGTGTTTTTGTGTGTGTGTGCGTGTGTTCGTAAAAAACTATATATCCATGTCTTAAACTGCTATATTATTTTCATAGAAGTTGTTCGCCATAGCCTCAATAGTCATGTCACCTTAAGTCTTTTTTCGTGGTTGCTTGAGTCTCCTGGCCTTGGATCGGTTCGTGGAAAAGTAATTCAAATTGTGCTTATTATGAATCATTAGCATGTTTATGTATGTGTGTGTTGATAAAACTATGTTCGATATACATGCACATAAGTGAATACACAAGATGCGTGTGTGGAAGAGAGTGACGGAGATAGATTGTGGAAGACATGGAAATAGACATGAGAGGGAGAGAGAGAGAGAGAAGAAGAGGAGGAGAAACAGAGAAAGAAAATTGAGAGAGAGAAATAGAAAGAGAAAATTGAGAGAGAGAAATAGAAAGAGAAAATTGAGAGAGAGAGAGAGAAATAGAAAGAGAAAATTGAGAGAGAGAGAAATAGAAAAAGAAAATTGAGAGAGAGAGAGAAATATAAAGAGAAAATTGAGAGAGAGAGAGAAATAGAAAGATACAATTTAGAGAGGGAGAGAGAGAGAGAGAGAGAGAGAGAATATGAATATCACTTTATTAGACCTTCGTCCACAAAGAGTTCAAAGATGGTCTTGTGTCTTGTACTTCTTAACATAGTCTATGTAATTTTCGGCGTCCTCTTGATTTCCCTGGCATTCGAGTTTCTTATAGTGAAGTTTTACTACTTTACTTTAAAATCGCTCTTTATGATTGGTCTTTTACAGTACAGAAAATACTCACGAAGTTCAAAAAACCTGCAACCAGATACATTATACTTGCTTTAAAAAATCGTCACAGTGGTATATAAAGGCATCATACTTCTTGTAAAGCATACTTTGAGTATCTTGCTCATCTTAAAAAAAAAAAAAAAAAAAAAAAAAAAAAAAAACGTGTGTAAGTATATCGTATCATGAAATCCATAGATATATATATATAGATATATATATATTTTTTTACGCCATACTCTTGTTGTCTGTGTGTTTTGTTTATATATGGCAATCTATATGATTAAAAAAAAAGTTCCAGTAGCAACTAACGATAGATAGCATTGTCTCGCATGCCTTATCTTGCTCTCTGTTATCCTCGGGTGTCTCTCCTGCTCGCCGTGATCATGGCCTTGTCTTTCCTCTCGGGGCCAGCCACAGCCATGCCTGAGCCCTACCTACTGGGTTGAACTGGGTTGGTGACTGAATGCTGTCAACAAAAAAAGAAAAAAAGAAGAAAAAACACTGTTCTGATTATCATCATTCGTACTAAATTCCCATCACTGATTGAACTATCTGCTACATCCTTTCCGGTTAAGCTATTGTTGTATTTCATATTACGGACATACCTTTTTACGTCATACTTCAGACATCTAAACAGATCAAGAAATTTGTAGTTAGTCTCTTTCGCAGATTAGACCTTTTTACAGTTTTACAAAGAATAATCCACATAAACATCACTGACATCCAAATTTTCTTTCTATGAGTTGTCAAGTGATACTACACGGTAGGTTCTAAACAGCTGTAGAACGCACTTCTTACTTCTCATTACAATATTCACACGATCTAAAGGATTAAAGGTCAAAGGTTACCAAAGAGTGAGAGAACAAAGGTGCTTATTGCATATCATGTGACCCACTCCGACCCATACATGTTTATGTATGTACACACACACACGCACATATATATACCCCCGGCTCATCACAGGCAAAATCCAAGCACCTATTTACAAATTGTAAGAATTTTTTAGGTGTATACCTACTCAGCGCGGAATAATTCTGAAGATGTAACACCGATATGACCAAGTCACAGCTCTTGTGTTGCGATGTTTTCATTCTCCTTCACATCTTTGTATTTGTCACAATGAATATCTTCACAGAATATTAATTGTGTATATATATATGCATATGTATTCATATATAACATATATAGGAACATATGTATATGAATATATTTATATACATGCACATATGTGTGCATGTGTGTATATACATAAACATGCATATACACACACATATATGTGTGTGTATGTGTGTGTGTTTGTTTTAATAAATATATATATATATATATATATATATATATATATATATATATATATATATATATGTGTGTGTGCATATCTCTCTATATATATACATATATGTATATGCGTTCATGTGTGTGTGTATGTATGAAGGTATTATCTTGGTATAAATCTGCCTCCAAGCAAGACAAATTGCATTCTCATACGAGGGACAACGCTGGAACAATACCATAATGAGTCAGTAATGAAGACTGCGTAACGAGGCGGCTCTTGGTCGGGAGATCCGAGAGATATTGGAGAAAAAATGGCAACCTATGATTATCCTTCACACCTGAGTCATTCTGAGACGAAGAAAATGGACAAAGGAAAGCTTCAAATGGACGGAGAAATTGGATAGCGCTGGATCGGAAAATAAAGTCATCAGAGATAACTATCAAACGATGATTTTGAAAAATGTCTACCGTATTTTCGTAGGAAGACCGGCAGTCCAGTCAAGGGCACTGTCATTTCAATCTAAATCTTGGAACTGAGTGACATTTCTCTCCGTGTTTCATGTTTCTCAAGCGAAAATGAAGAAGAGGAGAGAAGAAAAGAAATGGTTTACAACAGACAGGACGATTTCTCGAGAGCAATCGATGGAAGTCCTCTCTTATGCAAACTAATAGTCAGTTCAGAGAGGATATTGCTTCTAATAAAATTCTACATGACTCAGGGAGACCCACATTACGCCCAAAGCCAAAGGATCGGATTCATTAAGGGACCTTAGCGGGGCCCAAGGTCACTTGGCGGCGTTTAGAATGGTCATTCGCTAAAAGGAGAAAGGGCCGATCACGCTACAAGACATTATCATGTACTTTCTATGCTCAACGTGTCTATCTGTCCTCTTTACAAAAGTCAAATGCAGAAATATGCAGTGAATATTGAAAACAAATATTTATAAAACGTTTTATTTTATCTAACAATTTTTAATCATAATAGGGCAAGGCCGCGCACTCAGAGCATCCCAATTCATGACGAAGCTTGTAATAAAGAATGACAGCACGGTATCGGGAACCAGTCTGAGACTATCGCCAATCTAACCAGGCAGATTTATTTGTCCAAACCCTGCTCACATATTCGCGGACGATGAGGGTCTGTAATCTCAGAAATTCATCAAATCATATCGTGTAGTTAAAATAACAGAGAAGCCATCAAGGACGCTCCAACGAAGGATTTGCGAGTGATATTGCTGATATTTACAATCACGTGTACAGATTGCAGCAGGTTGCGCTCATGTAGTAGGAAGGACACGAAATGGGTACAGAAATGATTGTACATTGCGGGCGTAAAGTACATGAAATTTTGTTCTCGTGTGATAGCGCATATAGGTGGGGCTGTCATGTTGCTGTTCTAAGTAAGGTAAACTATACAGCGAGTTTGGAAGAGACGTAACACAGACGAAGAGTACAGGGAGAAATTAGGCATTAGCAGTTAATGTATAACTTTTCTTTTTATGAACAAAATCTGACGTAGACATTGAGGTACATCTTTGTGTTTAATCTTGTTGTTTTCAGTTTGAAGGGGGAAGGGGCGCAAGAAATGTACCCGGAAGCTAAAGGGGGCGCCTGCCTGGAAAAGTTTGGGAACCACTGAACTTAGAGTTCGAGGTTGTCCCCTCTCAGTGTTTAAATCCATCAGGTGTGCTGGAAAACCGCTTGTGACTGGTTGAGGTACTTCGTCACGCGCGCAGCACTTGGTCAGTATGCGGCAAGACAGATCCCACCAGCGCCATCTGCTGTCAACGAGTCAATTACACAACACGGCGATGATAACCCTCTAACCGCCGCAACCTAAACCGCGATCCTAGGGGAGTGTTTAGTAAATATGTGTGTGTGCGTGTGCGTGTGTGTGTGTGTGTGTGTGTGTGTGTGTGTGTGTGTGTGTGTGTGTGTGCCATATATATACGCTTGGTTAGCAACAAATAGATGCGAGGGAAAAGATAAAACAATGATAAAGCGATAATTGATACATATATTTTACCGCTGCCATAACACATTTTTTACAAAAAGCTCTAAAGTTGCTGTAGCAAAAGCTTAGTCATAATCAGAGTCCGTTCCAGTCTTTTATCATTGTAATCTCAGTAATAGTAGTGGCGATGTCCGTACCCTCCGTAGTAGCTGCGGTGCCCATACCTGTAGTGATCGTACCCATAGCCCCCATAGGGATAGTGGGGGTCAGCCTTGGCGTAGGGACCGGCTGCCGGCGAAGGGTCAGCCAGTGGGTAGGGACCGGCTGCCGGCGAAGGGTCAGCCAGTGGGTAGGGCTCGGGCATGGCTCTGGCTGGCCCCGAGAGGAGAGACAAGGCCATGGCCACGGCGAGCAGGAGGCACACCATTAACAATAATAAATGCAATAGAATAAATCACTGAGCCAGTATATGACAGGAACGATATTAATGAATTATGTTTTCAGTAAAAGCATAACTTGCTCATTTTTATACTAGTATAATCACAAATACATATAAATTAGTACATGCAACTGGAAGACACACATAATTATAAATCTACATGCTTGAATATAAAGATATCTGTCAATTACACGCTACGATGACACAGTTGCAGATACTTACAAACTTCATATTGTCTCGTGTTTTTGTTGATAAGCTTCAAGGTATGTCTTTCAAGAGGTGTCTCGTCCCCTTATATACGCCTGTGACGATGTCTTTCAGCAGGATAATGTGACTGGGTGCAGGCCTGTTGGGGCAAGGACCGGCCTGTTGCGTCTCTCGCGGGGAAAAGACCGGGGTTTTACAGGTAATTTGAATATTCCCAGAGTTATGATGGAAAGGAGTATAGAAAGCGTAACATAGAAATGCATTTTAAAAAGATTAAGGAAGGTTGATGGGACGTTCAGACTTTAAGTTCGACAAAAGAATCTTCCAAAGCTCGAGGTTCCATAAATATTCATTTAGATAGATGGTTGGATTGTTGCTATTAAGCCTCTCTCTCTTCCTCTCTGTTTTTAATTATCTCTAACTCTTGTTCTCTGTCTTTTTCTCCCTCAGTCTGTTTCTTTCTCGCTTTCTCTGCATGTGTTCGTATGTGTATCTGTCTCTCTTTTCTCCCATCCATCTATATATAATGTGAGATACACATACTTATACTCATCTCCGTATATCTGCATATGTTTTTCAAATAATTTCTGTACGTATATGTATATATATATACATGTATGTGTGCAAACATTAACAAAACACTAGTATGAAAGCCTTCTACAATTTTGGAAATATTTTATTGCCTTTACATTCGCTCTTTATAGTAACTCTTGTTCAACTCACGAAATACTCATGGAGTTCAAATTACTTGTAAGTTCCCGGTCTTTCCCCTGAGAGATGCAATAGACTGGTCCTTGCCCAGGAAGCCTGCTACTAGAGTCATTGTACCTGTTAGGAAACAAATCATCACGGCGGTATATAAAGGCATAATGCTTCTTGAAAGACATACTCCGAGACCTTTGCTCGAACTGAAAATAACGGATAATATGAAGTGTGTAAGTATCTGTAGTTTTGTCATCGCTTCACGAAATCAAAATAAATTTGTATGCAACAAAAAAATAATTACGTTTAAACTTACTGTAACGCAGTTTAGAGTATATGGCAGTCTATATCAGTAAAAAAAGATACTGTTATTGAAAACTTCCAGCAGTAACTAACGGAAAATATCAGTCTTGTTTGCATTATCTTGTTATCCTTAGGTGTCTCTCCTGCTCGCCGTGGCCATGGCCTTGTCTCTCTTCTCGGGGCCAGCCACAGCCATGCCCGAGCCCTACCCACTGGCTGACCCTTCGCCGGCAGCCGGTCCCTACGCCACGGCTGACCCCCACTATCCCTATGGGTATGGAGGCTATGGGTACGATCACTACGGGTATGGGCACCGCAGTTACTACGGAGGGTACGGGCATCGCCACTACTATTAGCGTTTCAGCGAAAGTGAATGACTGGAGACAAATGAGCTGACTTGTAGAAAGACGAATGTGTGACGAATGAAGTAATTCGTTGCAAATGCGTTTATGGTACTAGTAGAAGTGGCTTTTAGAATTGGAGTAATAAAGTAAGATTTTGATTCATTGCCATCATTTTACTTCCCTCATGATGTTGCTGCTTACGTAAAGCATATGATATATATGTGTATTCATTCATTTATATACACCCACACGTATATATCATGAGTTTAAACTCAGTGACGTCAATGCTACTTTAACCTTTTCCATCTCCTTCGCTCCCTTACCCCCCCCCTCCCCTTCCCACGTCCCCTTTTCTCTCAAAGCTTCTTTCCTTTTCTCTCCCGTTCTGCCTCTCCCCTCTTCCTTTCCCCTTCCCTTCTTACCTTCCTTCTTAACCTCTCCCTCGGCTGATCGTTTAAATAATAAATGAGCATAAACTGAGTCCCTAACTATTTCAGTTTAGTGGATTAGCCTCGGGGAATGATAACTACAATAATAATGGTACATAATTAACAATAATGATAACAAGTATGACAATAGAGTTTGATCAGGACCACCTCACATTTACACGGAATATGATTTTAGAATATGATAATAATAATAATAATAATAATGGCAATGATAACAATAATTGTAACGATAAAAATGATAACAATAACACCAATACAATAATACAATCCCTGGGATATAACAACACAATAAATAGATCAAAACCAGTGTCATTTCACTATAAGTCATATTTCATATTAAACGGAATAGAAAAAAGTATATGAAAAAACAATAAACAAGTTGATTACCAGAAAGCAATCGATGGAAGCAGTCTCGCATGTATACCAATGGTCAGTCAAGAGAGAAAATTGCTGTTATTAAAAGGCTGACTTGTGACTCTGGGGGACACATTAAGTTATCCTTTGGAATATATTGAAAGGTTGACGTTAGGCAAAGAAAGGGAAATGTAAGAAGCAACTTATGATGGATTGTATGTGGATGTGAGTATTATAGAAAATCGCTGGCGTAGATGTATGTAAACGTTTATAAGGTGATAATTCAATGTACAGGCGCACAGCCCTGTGTGTTTGTGTGTCAGCGTATACGTATAAATGTTTCTTTATATATATATATATATATATATATATATATATATATATATATATATGTATATATAGAGAGGGAGAGATATAATGTGCGAAGCCATGTAAACAAGTACAAGAGGCAATATATATATATATATATATATATATATATATATATATATTATATATATTATATATATTATATATACATATATAGGTATATATATATATATATTATATATATATGATAGACAGCTAAAAAATATATGTAGCGTATAAATACTTGTTTAAGGATTACACGGGCAGTCCCAACAAAAAGAAAAACATGAAAGAGAGAAAAGGCAAAACAATGATTTACCGATAATTGATAGATTTATTGTTCCCGTTGTCAAAAGCAACACAACCGCTACAAAAAGCTCTAAAGTTACGCGATCTCAGGGGAGGGACTGTAGCCATTGCAGCCTCGCATGGTCATTGGATCTGGTCTTAGAAGTAGTAGTGGCGGTGTCCGTACCCTCCGTAGTAGCTGTGATGCCCATACCTGTAGTGATCGTACCCATAGCCCCCATAGGGATAGTGGGGGTCAGCCGTGGCGTAGGGACCGGCTGCCGGCGAGGGGTCAGCCAGTGGGTAGGGCTCGGGCATGGCTGTGGCTGGCCCCGAGAGAACAGTCAAGGCCATCGCCACGGCGAGCAGGAGACACACCTGAGGATAAAAGAAAACGGGGCTTAGATTTCATTAATAGCTGAACGTGAGCACTTTTATGCGTATCTAAATAGATATATATACACTATACCTTCGCGCATACTCATGCGCTATAGAAGACTTCAGTCAAAATTAAGCACACATACACAATATATATATACGTGTGAGTGTGTGTGTGTCCGAACAACAATTACATGTTGTAATATAATTGTAGATACTTACACACTTCATATTCCTCGTGCTGCTGAATGCGTTTAATAAGAAAAGGTCTCAGGCTATGTCTTGCAAGCGGTGGGAGCCTTTATATACAGCTGTGACATCTCTTTTAGCAGGCAGCGCGACTGGATACAGACCTGTTGGGGCAGGAACTGGTCTGCTGCGTCTCTCGGGGAAAAGACGGGGAAATTACAGGTAATCTGAACTTCGTGAATATTCCCAGAGTTGTGGAGGAGGGGAGGGGGGCGAATCTAAGGTTAACATGAAGTAGTAATAACACGCATAGGAAAAAGTGTTAAATTATAAAAGGGAAGCCCGATGAGACGTTCGGTTTATGTGTACATTATCTGTACCTAGAACAATGAGACACAGAAAGGGTTTAACACATTTAATTCCAACAAGCATTTCGATGATTATTGAACTGCTGTTATTGAATTTCCATCTCTGTCTGCCTCTGTTTGTCTGTCTGCCTCTTTCTCTCACTCACTCTATTTATGTGTGTGTGCGTGTGCAAACGAACGCACACGTTTACATTCAGCAATTTTATGAATAAGCAATTTATTGTTTATGAAGTCAAGAACCGATCCAAGGTCAGGCGATTCGAGGAACAAATAATATAAGAAGTTTATGGCTACACGACATGGGTATTTAGTTTAATAAATAGTTGCGCCTTTTATAACATATGCATTTATATATTCACACATATAGATAAATAGATATGTGTATGTGTATCTATATATAGATGGATGGATGCATTATGTATACCTGATGTATGTCTCTATCTTTTGACATGCACATGAATGAGAGGGTATTTCTATTAGAATGATACATAACTGAAGAAAATGTATCCGGCCTGAGGATAAACAGAGGAGTCATTTGAAAGCATCAACTCCTATCATTTTCGTGGCATCATATACAGGGCAAAACAGACTTTATAACTGATTTATGATTAATTGTATAAGGGAAGGGGTTAGAGGTGGATAGAGAGAGAGAGAGATGGAGCAGTAAGAAGCCAGTTTAAGGCATAGAGAAAGAGAAAAGATAATTTTTTTTTAAAACAATAATAAATAAGGGAAAAACTACCAAATCGAACGCGAACGCGAAAGCAACTATGACATTTAGAATAATTATAGGGTAAAGTGAAAGGAAAAATAATGATTTTTTTTTTTTTTTTAATCTAGGATAAAAAATGAATAAGAAATGAAAAAAAGGAAAACAAGTACCCAATACGATAGATAAAACTATAGTGTTTGCAGGAACAGATATCATCATCATCATTTGGGAGCTAATGCCGGCAGGGGCGCATAGCCGCATCCACCCTTTGCTTCCACCTACGAGGGTCCCTCATGGCGAGCCGCCAGGCAGGGGCCCGGCCCATCTCTAGTTCCAGGTGGGCGCCAACTCTGCCACCCCTACTGACGCCGCCCCATATAGAGGAGGTTGGCTGGCTGCAGGTCCCATAATCCGCCCGCAGGGCTCTCTGGGGCTTTCTCCCACAAGCATCACGCCAGTTTGGCGGCCGCTGGGACCCAGATGGGATGACGGGTAACTCTCTCTCCCCACCCGAGTCCCAGCGGTCGCTAATCCAGAGGGACCCACAGCCCGCCGTTCTTGCTGGGTGGGAAGGACTTTAGCCCTCCCCCCAGCACCAACAACTATATGATTCGTTGCCAGTGGTTATCTCGGGGGGCAGACTGGCAAGGCCTGCCTCCCCACAGCCGCCCATTAACCCCAGGGGGCACGGGGGCAGGAGTTAGTACGAAGCCAGGGCATATCCACACGACAGTGGGTCATGACTTCATACCTTTAGGGCCTCCTGCTGTTTCAAGAGCCTCCACAGTTCAGCCTAGGACCGCAAGGTACCTAGTTTCCATGGGTGGCCACGAGGAGGCACTGCAGAAGTCTCGACCATGGAGAGTCTATGAGCTGGCAGGGGAGTCTTATGCATAGCTGCTCCCTTTTCGCACCAGGCTAGCCAGCGGTGGCAGCTGTAAGCGAGAAGGCATGCATAGCACTTAACACTAACTCGGCTACCACACCATCGCTTCACATCACCCCGAGCATGAAGCATAACAGGAACAGATAGACAACCATATTATAAATGCAGATATCAACCTTGGTTCTTAGACTCCTATTAGAACACACAGGTTAATTAGGACTTAATTTGGGACATTAGGACACACATTAAGGACACATACATGTTTAGAATAAATTACAATTTCATGAAGACCCACAGGTTCATTATGACACGTCAGAGTATTAAGACCTAAGTTTATTTAGAGATACGCTTTCCCAAACGTTCATTAGGAAACAAAGTTCAACAAAACACAAAACTTCATGAGTGTCCCCTTTTGGACACAAGTTCATCGCCAAAGTGAGCAGCGGAAGTTAGATGCAACATGGATCGAGTTTAATGTGAAAAGTTCAAGTACATGGAACTACTGTATATAGATTACTGATTCGTAACCTTTTCCCACTCGCGACCCCTTTCTCAAACCTTCGACTCATCCGGGACCTCGCAACGTCAGCTGTTCTATCTATATATATATATATATATATATAAGTATTGAGAAAAAATATTAGGCAATCTTTGGCAAACTTTATTTTTAACACATTATAGACATGGTGTCATAGAATACTCTTTCTTTAAACACATTAAGAACGCTTTAAAAATCGGTCTAGTTATATATTTCTTCCAAATACTTCGCGACACACCGATTAGAAACCACTTTAGTAAAGAGTACCATGTTATAGATAGTATAATAAACTTCCACAGTATAGATCATTTGTATAGATCATTGGTACGGAACGGTCTGTCTGATCGGTATGTGGATGTGAGCATTATAGAAAATTGCTGACGTAGATGCATGTAATAAGATGATAATTCAATGCACAGACTCACAGACGTGTGCATGTGTCAGTGTATACGTATAAATATTTCTTTACATTATATATGTGTATATAGAGAGACAAAGACAGGAAAGAACTGAGAGATACACATGTAGTGTGCGAAGTCATGTAAACAAGTACAAGAGGCAATATATATTGCATATTTATACATATGTGTATATATATATATTATATACATATATATATGATAGCTAAAGACATAAGATATGCAGCGTGTAAATACTTGCTTAAGGATTACACGACAAATCGCAACAACAATTAAAACATATAAGAAAAAAGGCAAAACAATGACTTATCGATAATTGATAGATTTATTGTTCCCGTTGTCATAAGCAACACAACCGCTACAAAAAGCTCTAAAGTTACGCGATCTCAGGGGAGGGACTGTAGCCATTGCAGCCTCGCATGGTCATTGGATCTGGTCTTAGAAGTAGTAGTGGCGGTGTCCGTACCCTCCGTAGTAGCTGTGGTGCCCATACCTGTAGTGATCGTACCCATAGCCCCCATAGGGATAGTGGGGGTCAGCCGTGGCGTAGGGACCGGCTGCCGGCGAGGGGTCAGCCAGTGGGTAGGGCTCGGGCATGGCTGTGGCTGGCCCCGAGAGAACAGTCAAGGCCATCGCCACGGCGAGCAGGAGACACACCTGAGGATAAAAGAAAACGGGGCTTAGATTTCATTAATAGCTGAACGTGAGCACTTTTATGCGTATCTAAATAGATATATGTACACTATACCTTCGCGCATACTCATGCGCTATAGAAGACTTCAGTCAAAATTAAGCACACATACACAATATATATATATACGTGTGAGTGTGTGTGTGTCCGAACAACAATTACATGTTGTAATATAATTGTAGATACTTACACACTTCATATTCCTCGTGCTGCTGAATGCGTTTAATAAGAAAAGGTCTCAGGCTATGTCTTGCAAGCGGTGGGAGCCTTTATATACAGCTGTGACATCTCTTTTAGCAGGCAGCGCGACTGGATACAGACCTGTTGGGGCAGGAACTGGTCTGCTGCGTCTCTCGGGGAAAAGACGGGGAAATTACAGGTAATCTGAACTTCGTGAATATTCCCAGAGTTGTGGAGGAGAGGAGGGGGGCGAATCTAAGGTTAACATGAAGTAGTAATAACACGCATAGGAAAAAGTGTTAAATTATAAAAGGGAAGCTCGATGAGACGTTCGGTTTATGTGTACATTATCTGTACCTAGAACAATGAGACACAGAAAGGGTTTAACACATTTAATTCCAACAAGCATTTCGATGATTATTGAACTGCTGTTATTGAATTTCCATCTCTGTCTGCCTCTGTTTGTCTGTCTGCCTCTTTCTCTCACTCACTCTATTTATGTGTGTGTGCGTGTGCAAACGAACGCACACGTTTACATTCAGCAATTTTATGAATAAGCAATTTATTGTTTATGAAGTCAAGAACCGATCCAAGGTCAGGCGATTCGGGGAACAAATAATATAAGAAGTTTATGGCTACACGACATGGGTATTTAGTTTAATAAATAGTTGCGCCTTTTATAACATATGCATTTATATATTCACACACATACACACACACATATAGATAAATAGATATGTGTATGTGTATCTATATATAGATGGATGGATGCATTATGTATACCTTATGTATGTCTCTATCTTTTGACATGCACATGAATGAGAGGGTATTTCTATTAGAATGATACATAACTGAAGAAAATGTATCCGGCCTGAGGATAAACAGAGGAGTCATTTGAAAGCATCAACTCCTATCATTTTCGTGGCATCATATACAGGGCAAAACAGACTTTATAACTGATTTATGATTAATTGTATAAGGGAAGGGGTTAGAGGTGGATAGAGAGAGAGAGATGGAGCAGTAAGAAGCCAGTTTAAGGCATAGAGAAAGAGAAAAGATAATTTTTTTTTTAAACAATAATAAATAAGGGAAAAACTACCAAATCGAACGCGAACGCGAAAGCAACTATGGCATTTAGAATAATTATAGGGTAAAGTGAAAGGAAAAATAATGATTTTTTTTTTATTTTTTAAATCTAGGATAAAAAATGAATAAGAAATGAAAAAAGGAAAACAAGTACCCAATACGATAGATAAAACTATAGTGTTTGCAGGAACAGATATCATCATCATCATTTGGGAGCTAATGCCGGCAGGGGCGCATAGCCGCATCCACCCTTTGCTTCCATCTACGAGGGTCCCTCATGGCGAGCCGCCAGGCAGGGGCCCGGCCCATCTCTAGTTCCAGGTGGGCGCCAACTCTGCCACCCCTACCGACGCCGCCCAATATAGAGGAGGTTGGCTGGCTGCAGGTCCCATAATCCGCCCGCAGGGCTCTCTGGGGCTTTCTCCCACAAGCATCACGCCAGTTTGGCGGCCGCTGGGACCCAGATGGGATGACGGGTAACTCTCTCTCCCCACCCGAGTCCCAGCGGTCGCTAATCCAGAGGGACCCACAGCCCGCCGTTCTTGCTGGGTGGGAGGGACTTTAGCCCTCCCCCCAGCACCAACAACTATATGATTCGTTGCCAGTGGTTATCTCGGGGGGCAGACTGGCAAGGCCTGCCTCCCCACAGCCGCCCATTAACCCCAGGGGGCACGGGGGCAGGAGTTAGTACGAAGCCAGGGCATATCCACACGACGGTGGGTCATGACTTCATACCTTTAGGGCCTCCTGCTGTTTCAAGAGCCTCCACAGTTCAGCCTAGGACCGCAAGGTACCTAGTTTCCATGGGTGGCCACGAGGAGGCACTGCAGAAGTCTCGACCATGGAGAGTCTATGAGCTGGCAGGGGAGTCTTATGCATAGCTGCTCCCTTTTCGCACCAGGCTAGCCAGCGGTGGCAGCTGTAAGCGAGAAGGCATGCATAGCACTTAACACTAACTCGGCTACCACACCATCGCTTCACATCACCCCGAGCATGAAGCATAACAGGAACAGATAGACAACCATATTATAAATGCAGATATCAACCTTGGTTCTTAGACTCCTATTAGAACACACAGGTTAATTAGGACTTAATTTGGGACATTAGGACACACATTAAGGACACATACATGTTTAGAATAAATTACAATTTCATGAAGACCCACAGGTTCATTATGACACGTCAGAGTATTAAGACCTAAGTTTATTTAGAGATACGCTTTCCCAAACGTTCATTAGGAAACAAAGTTCAACAAAACACAAAACTTCATGAGTGTCCCCTTTTGGACACAAGTTCATCGCCAAAGTGAGCAGCGGAAGTTAGATGCAACATGGATCGAGTTTAATGTGAAAAGTTCAAGTACATGGAACTACTGTATATAGATTACTGATTCGTAACCTTTTCCCACTCGCGACCCCTTTCTCAAACCTTCGACTCATCCGGGACCTCGGAACGTCAGCTGTTCCATCTATATATATATATATATATATATATATAAGTATTGAGAAAAAATATTAGGCAATCTTTGGCAAACTTTATTTTTAACACATTATAGACATGGTTTCATAGAATACTCTTTCTTTAAACACATTAAGAACGCTTTAAAAATCGGTCTAGTTATATATTTCTTCCAAATACTTCGCGACACACCGATTAGAAACCATTTTAGTAAAGAGTACCATGTTATAGATAGTATAATAAACTTCCACAGTATAGATCATTTGTATAGATCATTGGTACGGAACGGTCTGTCTGATCGGTATGTGGATGTGAGCATTATAGAAAATTGCTGACGTAGATGCATGTAATAAGATGATAATTCAATGCACAGACTCACAGACGTGTGCATGTGTCAGTGTATACGTATAAATATTTCTTTACATTATATATGTGTATATAGAGAGACAAAGACAGGAAAGAACTGAGAGATACACATGTAGTGTGCGAAGTCATGTAAACAAGTACAAGAGGCAATATATATTGCATATTTATACATATGTGTATATATATATATTATATACATATATATATGATAGCTAAAGACATAAGATATGCAGCGTGTAAATACTTGCTTAAGGATTACACGACAAATCGCAACAACAATTAAAACATATAAGAAAAAAGGCAAAACAATGACTTATCGATAATTGATAGATTTATTGTTCCCGTTGTCATAAGCAACACAACCGCTACAAAAAGCTCTAAAGTTACGCGATCTCAGGGGAGGGACTGTAGCCATTGCAGCCTCGCATGGTCATTGGATCTGGTCTTAGAAGTAGTAGTGGCGGTGTCCGTACCCTCCGTAGTAGCTGTGGTGCCCATACCTGTAGTGATCGTACCCATAGCCCCCATAGGGATAGTGGGGGTCAGCCGTGGCGTAGGGACCGGCTGCCGGCGAGGGGTCAGCCAGTGGGTAGGGCTCGGGCATGGCTGTGGCTGGCCCCGAGAGAACAGTCAAGGCCATCGCCACGGCGAGCAGGAGACACACCTGAGGATAAAAGAAAACGGGGCTTAGATTTCATTAATAGCTGAACGTGAGCACTTTTATGCGTATCTAAATAGATATATATACACTATACCTTCGCGCATACTCATGCGCTATAGAAGACTTCAGTCAAAATTAAGCACACATACACAATATATATACGTGTGAGTGTGTGTGTGTCCGAACAACAATTACATGTTGTAATATAATTGTAGATACTTACACACTTCATATTCCTCGTGCTGCTGAATGCATTTAATAAGAAAAGGTCTCAGGCTATGTCTTGCAAGCGGTGGGAGCCTTTATATACAGCTGTGACATCTCTTTTAGCAGGCAGCGCGACTGGATACAGACCTGTTGGGGCAGGAACTGGTCTGCTGCGTCTCTCGGGGAAAAGACGGGGAAATTACAGGTAATCTGAACTTCGTGAATATTCCCAGAGTTGTGGAGGAGAGGAGGGGGGCGAATCTAAGGTTAACATGAAGTAGTAATAACACGTATAGGAAAAAGTGTTAAATTATAAAAGGGAAGCCCGATGAGACGTTCGGTTTATGTGTACATTATCTGTACCTAGAACAATGAGACACAGAAAGGGTTTAACACATTTAATTCCAACAAGCATTTCGATGATTATTGAACTGCTGTTATTGAATTTCCATCTCTGTCTGCCTCTGTTTGTCTGTCTGCCTCTTTCTCTCACTCACTCTATTTATGTGTGTGTGCGTGTGCAAACGAACGCACACGTTTACATTCAGCAATTTTATGAATAAGCAATTTATTGTTTATGAAGTCAAGAACCGATCCAAGGTCAGGCGATTCGGGGAACAAATAATATAAGAAGTTTATGGCTACACGACATGGGTATTTAGTTTAATAAATAGTTGCGCCTTTTATAACATATGCATTTATATATTCACACACATACACACACACATATAGATAAATAGATATGTGTATGTGTATCTATATATAGATGGATGGATGCATTATGTATACCTTATGTATGTCTCTATCTTTTGACATGCACATGAATGAGAGGGTATTTCTATTAGAATGATACATAACTGAAGAAAATGTATCCGGCCTGAGGATAAACAGAGGAGTCATTTGAAAGCATCAACTCCTATCATTTTCGTGGCATCATATACAGGGCAAAACAGACTTTATAACTGATTTATGATTAATTGTATAAGGGAAGGGGTTAGAGGTGGATAGAGAGAGAGAGAGATGGAGCAGTAAGAAGCCAGTTTAAGGCATAGAGAAAGAGAAAAGATAATTTTTTTTTAAACAATAATAAATAAGGGAAAAACTACCAAATCGAACGCGAACGCGAAAGCAACTATGGCATTTAGAATAATTATAGGGTAAAGTGAAAGGAAAAATAATGAATTTTTTTTTTTTTTAAATCTAGGATAAAAAATGAATAAGAAATGAAAAAAGGAAAACAAGTACCCAATACGATAGATAAAACTATAGTATTTGCAGGAACAGATATCATCATCATCATTTGGGAGCTAATGCCGGCAGGGGCGCATAGCCGCATCCACCCTTTGCTTCCACCTACGAGGGTCCCTCATGGCGAGCCGCCAGGCAGGGGCCCGGCCCATCTCTAGTTCCAGGTGGGCGCCACCTCTGCCACCCCTACCGACGCCGCCCCATATAGAGGAGGTTGGCTGGCTGCAGGTCCCATAATCCGCCCGCAGGGCTCTCTGGGGCTTTCTCCCACAAGCATCACGCCAGTTTGGCGGCCGCTGGGACCCAGATGGGATGACGGGTAACTCTCTCTCCCCACCCGAGTCCCAGCGGTCGCTAATCCAGAGGGACCCACAGCCCGCCGTTCTTGCTGGGTGGGAGGGACTTTAGCCCTCCCCCCAGCACCAACAACTATATGATTCGTTGCCAGTGGTTATCTCGGGGGGCAGACTGGCAAGGCCTGCCTCCCCACAGCCGCCCATTAACCCCAGGGGGCACGGGGGCAGGAGTTAGTACGAAGCCAGGGCATATCCACACGACGGTGGGTCATGACTTCATACCTTTAGGGCCTCCTGCTGTTTCAAGAGCCTCCACAGTTCAGCCTAGGACCGCAAGGTACCTAGTTTCCATGGGTGGCCACGAGGAGGCACTGCAGAAGTCTCGACCATGGAGAGGCTATGAGCTGGCAGGGGAGTCTTATGCATAGCTGCTCCCTTTTCGCACCAGGCTAGCCAGCGGTGGCAGCTGTAAGCGAGAAGGCATGCATAGCACTTAACACTAACTCGGCTACCACACCATCGCTTCACATCACCCCGAGCATGAAGCATAACAGGAACAGATAGACAACCATATTATAAATGCAGATATCAACCTTGGTTCTTAGACTCCTATTAGAACACACAGGTTAATTAGGACTTAATTTGGGACATTAGGACACACATTAAGGACACATACATGTTTAGAATAAATTACAATTTCATGAAGACCCACAGGTTCATTATGACACGTCAGAGTATTAAGACCTAAGTTTATTTAGAGATACGCTTTCCCAAACGTTCATTAGGAAACAAAGTTCAACAAAACACAAAACTTCATGAGTGTCCCCTTTAGGACACAAATTCATCGCCAAAGTGAGCAGCGGTAGTTAGATGCAACATGGATCGAGTTTACTGTGAAAAGTTTATGTACATGCAACTACTGTATAAAGATCAATAGTTCGTAACCTTTTCCTAATCGCGTCCCTTTCTCAAACCTTCGACTCATCCGGGACCCCGCAGCGTCTGCTATTCCATATATATTTTTTTCCCCCTAGGTATTGAGAAATAGGATATTATTCAGCTATCTTTAGCAATATTTATTTGATTATCTGTAACACGTATTTTCTTATAGACATGGCTTCATAAAATATTACTTACTTTAAACACATTATGAACGCCTTAAAAATCGGTCTGACTATATTCTTCCAAATACTTAGTAATACACCGATTAGAAACCACTTTAGTATAAAATGAAATAGTATAGACAGAACAATAAATTACCAGAGTATAGATCACTTGTATACATCATTGGTACTGAATGGTCTGTCTGATCTGGGTCACTCTTTAACATAACGTATACAGGGAAGCTGTTATGCTTTTGAATATACTGAAAAAAAAAAAATAATAAAGATACGGATTTCATGTCTGTGTTAGAGAATTTTTAAAAATGACTTGTAGTTCAGTTA
>NC_061831.1:5435198-5447698 GCF_019202785.1 Penaeus chinensis
TTACTGTGCTGAATATCTACTGACTTGATTACTGTGCTAAATGTCTGTTGACTGGATTACTGTGCTAAGTATTTGTTGACTGGATTACTGTGCTGAATATTTGTTGACTAGATTGCTGTGCTAATTATCTACTGACTGGATTCTAATTTGTTGACTGGATTGCTGTGTTAAATATATGTTGACTGGATTATTGTGGTATCTATTGACTGGATTACTGTGCGAAATATCTGTCGACTGGATTACTGTTGATTTGGACTACTGCGCTAAGTACCCTAATGACCAGACCACTATGCTAGTTACCCTGTTAATTAGGTTACCGTACTAGAATTTCCATAGCCAGGGTTACAGTGGCAGATATTCTACCGAGTGGCTTCCTTTGCCAGATGTGTTACCGATCAAAGAACTCCTAAACAAACAATATGACACGTATACATCGTTGCACTCGCTGGTGAACTTTGGCCTTTCTATTTCCTTGGGGACTCTTGTTACGAAGGCCGGCCAGATTGTAGGATTCACGCGCCAAGGCCTGAGTTCAGGATAACAATTTAGGATTCAGGTATTGTTTGTGTGTGTGGGTGGGTGGGTGGGTGGGTGGGGGGAGGCGGGGGACCGGTTACAGATTTCAGTTGGGTTCTTGTTATCGAGGAGTGTTTCGTGTGTTGTTTACTGTGTGTGTGTGTGTGTGTGTGCGTGTGTGTGTGTGTGTGGTGGGCGTGTTTGAATATGTATCGTATATTGCTATCTCCCATTAGTTTCGCTTTCGCTCTCTCTCTCTTCCTTTTTTTTTCTCTCTCTGTCCCTTCCTCTATTATCTCTCTCGCTCTCTCTCTATATGTGAATATATATATATACATACATACACACACACATATCAATGCATATACATATCTGTGTGTGTGTGTGTGTGTGTGTGTGTGTGTGTGTGTGTGTGTGTGTGCCCGTATGTGTGACAATACCCGTATTAAATTCCTCCATGCATTTCCCTCACCAATAATGCCTCTCGCCCCCGCAGCCTCCCCGCCGCAAACAGCAGAGCGGCGGCAGGTATAGAGAGACGCCCTGGGAAACTTGTGACACAGAATTACAAGTTTAATGGATTTCCTGCGTGTGAAATACAGGAGCCAGCGCGCGATACAAGGCTTGCTGTGATGTTAACTTTGGCTTTATCGATCAACATGGAGATTCTGGGTCTTCGTGTGGGTTTAAGTGAGGTCGAGGCTGAAATTGTCCTATGGGAGTGATGATAAGTTGTTTTAACCCACTGCCGACGGGCATGACATGTACGTGTATGCCATGCCCACTGTGAGTTTACTTGTTTAATTGTCTTTACACATTGATGGCTACACTTGTACTAAGTTACCGAGGAGCCAATTACGAGTACTGACTGTCTCGCCCGTTTACCTTTTTCTTTGATTTACGAAAATATTTTACGTTATCATTTTTTGCTGTTTATAACATTATAATGTAGATAATAAAAATAACACCATCGATATTCATAGCACAAGTAAAAATTTATATTTTCACGCCAATTCAAGGAAAGGGGAAATCAGGTAAGATCACATGGTCTACAAATTGACTTCTTTGTGGCTAAGCACTAGCAGAGCCATCTATGTGCAAAGACATTTCACAAAAAATATAAAAAATGAGCACAGCATTTTCCCCGGCGGCACTATGTTCAGTCAAGACTTGTTATTATTATTATCATTGTTATTATTATTATTATCATATATATTTATCTTGTTGGGGGGGACGGGTTATGATTATGCTTTTCGTTTAGTTTTTTTCGAGTATATGTTTTTATTTATATATTATTGTTTCGTATCTTTTTTTTTTTTCTTCTTCTTCTTCTCTTCGCATTCATTAAATATTATTTTCTTGGTCTTTCATTTATTTCTTTGTTCTCAGCGATTCGTCTCCTTTTATCAATTTCTTTTTTGATTTTTGTTATTTCCTTCTACTTGAAAAAATATCAGTAAAGAATAACTATTGAAAATAGTGACATATTTATCATTATCATTTAGTTAAATTATGTTATTGTTCTATTGCCTTCATCATTATAATTTATTGTCTACTGCATATATATTGTTCTTATACGAATTACCTTTTTCTCTTTTCTATAATTTCAAATAATCTCTAGATGAACCTTTATAACAACTGCTAATCCAGTCTTAAAGAGTAACAATAACAATATTAATAACACCGCTAATAACAACAGCTTCATAGAACAAGAGTAACATAAGTAGAGAAGCAAGTAATTAACAATAACAACATTAACAACACCTCTAATAACAACAGCTTCGCAGACCAAGGCTTATAACTCAATAATGTTCCTACTTCAAAGCCTTACACTGAACGGCGCCCGAGAAGGAAACAGCTGGACACCGAGCCTGGTTTTTCCTAACGAGAGAGGAAGCTAAAAGCCATTTGGGGATCGTTACTCACTCGCTTGTTTCCTATGTTTTTGTTGTTGTTGTTGTTGTTCTTGTTGTTGTTGTTTTGTTTCTTATTTTTATTTTTCGTCTTCTTCTACTGTTGTCAATATTTTTTTATTCGTTTATTTTCATACATATGATTGGTATTGTTAACACCGTGTACGCGTATGTATTAAACTTATTAAATTGGTCATTGCCGTTATTCATATCATTATTATCATCATTGTTATCATCATCACTATCCTTACTATTACTGTTACTTCTATGATCACTTTCCAAACATCCTAAAATAATAGATATCTCAAAAGTATCATCTTTATCCACAACAACAATAGTATCGTCATTAGCACCCTCTTGGCCTTTATCTGTGTAATACGATATACCTTAGTAACAATGCAACTTATCATGTTCAGCGATTCCAACCGTTTGGCTTACACTCACTCTCTCTCTCTCTCTCTCTCTCTCTCTCTCTCTCTCTCTTTGTCTCTCTCTCTCTCTCTCTCTCTCTCTCTCTCTCTCCCTCGGCGTGTAGTGAACATAAATTAAATCTTAATCTCGTGATTTAGAAATACATTTTTAGCTTGGCATTTTGTTTCTACATGCAGAGAATGTGAATATGTATACGATAAAAAACACGCATGTGCATACACGAACGCACGTTCGCACGCATATACAGATACAAACACATACAAACACTCAGGCACACACACACACACACACACACACACACACACACAATAGTAATGATAATAATATTGATAATAATACTTATTATTATTATGATAAAATAGTGATAATGATAATGATAATACTAATAATAATAATAATAATAATAATAACAAACAACAACAAAATTAATAATAATGATACTACTCCTAATAACAAAAAGCAAGAACAAGAACAACAAAATACAAAACGATAAAGAACAGCGTCCCGTCGGCACCACTTCGACATGAGGCTTATGATCGAGACTTCAGTCAGGGCATCCAACTTACGGACTTACGGTTGGCACAGCTGTCAAGGTATCTGCTCAGTGAACGTGTCATGTTGTCAGGCTGTCAGGTGGGTGAACATATTGAACGTATTGGTATTGCGTAATACGTGGGGATGCTCTGGTGTCGTGAGTTCAATCGCAAATTAGGTAGTTTTCGGTGGCGAGGAAAGGAAGTTATGAGTAATGTGGGCTTTCAATCTGTTGGATATATATATATATATATATATATATCTGTTTATTATAAGTATATTTACTGTGTATATGTGTTACACACACATATGTATATATATATACATATATATGTATACATATACATATGTATATGTATACCTACACATACATACATTATATAATATATATATATGTATTTGTGTGTACACGTATATATACATATATATACATACATATATACATATATATAATCACACACACATATGTTAATGATGCATTTGTTCAATGAACATTTATCTCTAGAAATTTAAAAATAACACAAAGAATATTAATGTTTATGAAAGTTCTTCTTTATCAGTTTACACAAAGGATCTTTTGTTTGATTTTTGCAGCTGTGCAACGTTTGTCTCAATAATTACGAAAATATACACTAGTCATAAAATAGATATCATCAGTAGTGTCATGGCATAGATGAATTTAAGTCAGACGAGGAGATTAGAGCAAGCGCTTGAAAAAGACAAAAAACATGAGAGAAACGAGAGAGAGAGAGAGAGAGTGAGTGAGTGAGAGAGAGATAGAGAGAGAGAGAGAGAAAGAAAGAGGAAAAACTGATCAAATATTAGTAATGGTAAAGAGATAGAAAAATATCGCCAATAAGAAAAAATACACTATCGTCATGCACTTAATATACCGTACAAAATATACGCATCTACATGTGTGCGCGCGTGTGAAACTGGGCGGACAAGGTCATCCGCTATTGAGACAGGCAGACAGATCTATAACAGTATAAATCCTGAGAGACATACAATTGGTCTTGGAGATCTACTTAGATTTTTGATATAGGACAATGAAATATCGTTGATTTTGTTTTTAAAAGTTTTTGGTCGCTCGCTCTGTCGCAGTAAATGTTGAATCACGTGCACCGACATCCCGCTGCCAGGGCTTTACAAACGGATCATGGGTTGCACTATTGTATTCTTGAAACATTCCTCAAAATACGTTTTCACGTTGCTTGCACGTGCCCACATATAGAGACAGAAACCAAATGACAGTGTGGAAAACCGTAATAAATCATCGCCGACGTATTTTAGAGATAAACACTTTTCCAAAGTTATGTCCACTTATAGAGACAGATACCATTTGATATTAAGGATGATCACTATAAATCATCATCAACGTAGTGTAGAGATAAACATTCCTCTAAACGTATGCCCACTTATAGAGATAGATACCAATTAACAGTAACGATAATAATTACAAATCATTAGCAACGTGGCGTGCAGATAAACGCTTCTCAAACGTAAGTCTCCAATGCGGTACGACAGTTCGGGCAGGCCTTGGCGTAGGGTGCCAGAGCAGCTGATACTTGAATGACTTCCTTCGTGTGGCCGTAAATCCCGCAGTTGTGAGCCGAGAGAGCCCCGGAGAGGAGGACTGTGCTCGATTCTTCTGTGAAATTTTGTTACTTGTGTCAGTGTGGTGGTGTTTTGCGAGGGACTTGACAGCTTCGGTTGAACCAAGGTAAGTTGTCGTAGGAGTGTATTTAAGAGATGCTTACACATGGATTAATAATTCGAGTGTGATTTCGTATTGTTTATTGTTAGTATTCAAGAAAACTGGTATTTTCTAATGAGATCAAAGGTTTAGAAATGTAGTATCGTGCGGTACACGTACTCCACACTCTCCATTTTGTATCTCATAATGCTATTATTTCTTACATCTCACCTCATAGCGCATATTACACAAAACAACTCGCCGAATAAACAGAGTATCACGGAAGCCAGGCGAAACAAATTCATGAATATTCCCAACGTTATTAAATGCGAGAGAGAGTAACTACACACATTGTTATCAACTGGAGAGTCCCCATGTGTTACAACAAAGCAATACCCGGAATAACGATAACATGCAAGCAACGATAACAGATTTCGAGCAAAGGCAATCACTGTCAATGCTTTTGTCTATAAACTCAATAGAGATAGGAATATGGGGGGGGGGGTACGCTGCCATGTGGCATCCCACGTCGATGTCACATAGAGATAGTGACAGCATAGCATCATCAACATGGACGATCTCTTTGCCAGGATATGCCTTTCGTAACTGCGTTTGAGATTTCATAAGCATGTTTGTCGGCCAGTTGGTTGATAACTCGAGGCTGGAGCAGCTTAATAAGATTTTTTTTTTTTTTTTTTAAGTTTGCACGTGGCCAGTCATAACAATTCAACATATATTCTTAAAAGACACAATAAAAAAAAAAAGAAAAAAAAAAGACAATCTCACCTTATATAACACGAATTTACCGATCAATAATAAAAAAAGATATAGCACTCTGAGTCCATCAATCAATTATTATTTCATATGTAGGCTAAATACAGATCTGCCAGTACGAAATGACCTATTCGAATTCCAGGCTATCAATCAGTTAATAATTATGTTACGCAAGATACCAAGCCATCAGTCAAGAGCAATACCACGTTAGAGTACCAAGGGAAGCTTTTTTTTTTTTATATTTTTTTTTATTAACCATTTGGAGAGAATATTGGTATTTCTTTTGTTTTGACATAAGTTCCTTAAAATGCTTTATTATTGCGAGGGTTATAGAATGATTGTGAAGTAACATTGATAATAGTAAGAATCAGCGAAAATTAATCCATGCCGCCGGGAAAAAAAAAAAAAAAAAAAAAAAATGGGGAAAATGCTGTGCTCATTTTTTATATCTATTTGTGAAATGTCTGTACACATAGATGGCTCTGCATTACCTGATTTCACCTTTCCTTGAATTGGCGGGAAAATGTATTTTTTACTAGTGCTATGAATATCGATGGTTTTATTTGTATTATAAACATTATGATTAATCTAATGTTATAAACAATAGTAATAGCAAAATAAGATAACGTAACATATTTTCATAAATTAAAGAAAAGTTTAAACGTGCGAGGCTGGCAGTACCCGTAATCGGCTCAAGTACAGGTTTAGGCATCTATACGAAAAACAATTAAACAAGTAAACTCGCAGTGGGCATGACATGTACGTACATGCCATGCCCGTCGGGAATGGGTTAAAGAGTGATAGTGAAGTAACAATAGTAAGAATCACAGAAATTAGAGAACGATTGTGAAGTGACAGTAGTGACGGTAATAATAATACGAATCATGAGAATTACAGTGATAGTGAAGTTCCAAGTTTCCTCTGAGGAGATGCGATCGACCAAGTATGTCATGGAATGCGATAATAGCGTGCTGCACTCCCCCCCCCCCCCTCTACACGCCCTGGCTCTCCCACGCAGGAACGTGTTTGAAATTATTGTTAGGTGAAAACTTCCTTAAATATATATATATATATATATATATATATATATTAACGTAATAGAAACTTCTGCGTGAACACCTCTGTGTGAAAACTAATGTATAAATAACCTTTGTATGAAAACTTATGTATGTATAAATGATCTGTACGAATTTTTTTTTGTGTGTAAAAAAGCTTCTGAATGAAAACTTGTGTATGGAAACTAATAACTTCATATAAGCCTATAATAAGCCTATATGAGGATATGCGAAGTGTTTGAGGTGATAAGGTTCATGTACACTCAAGAAAAAGGAGTGAGCATGTGTTTTTATCAGTGGGAAAGTAAAGGTGTATTGGGAAAAGATATTCAAAAGCTGTTGTATTGTGGGAGAAGTGTGTGTTTGTGTGTGTATGCTTGCGTGCGTGCGTGCATGTAAACGCGTTTGTATATAAAATATATGTATGTGTATGTGCATGTGTGTGCGTGTGTCTGTATATCTGTGTTGAGTAATATAGATGAAAGAAATACAGAAATATGTATAGACGAATAACAAAGCAAAGTAGATAAATAGCACAAGGAGAGTACGATAAGAGATAAAAAAAAAAAAAGATATAATAGACGCAACGTAAGGAAAACTAGCATAGAAAAGTAATAAAAAGAAAAAAAGAAAAACGGGGAAAGTGTTACGCGCCCAACGTCAACGGATGTAAGTATATCGCTCTCTCGTTTGTCCTAAGATTAAACCATCTCTCTCCGGCGTATCCATGAAAACGTTTAAACCATTTTCACGCCGTTAAACCACGTGATCTCGGCGCTTCGTTATTGTCTTCACAGCACAATATAAATGTCTGTGTGTGTGAATACTAATTGCTTACGGGTTGGTAGTGTGGCAGGTAAAGATAAGGAAAAATGATTATACAATGTGTGTGTGTGTGTGTGTGTGTGTGTGTGTGTGTGTGTGTGTGTGTGTGTGTGTTTGTGCGTGTTCAGTTGCGTGTGTTCGCCTGCGTGTGTGTATTAAGTGATTCATCCATATGAAGATAACAGTATCATATATCAGGGTATTTTTAGAAATGCAGTATGGGCAGACTACCAACGTAATGTGCTGGGCAGGATGTATAATTATTATTGTTATCACTATTGTTATTATTATTATTATTGTCATTATTATTATTATCACTGTTTTTATTGTTAATATTATCATTGTTGTTAATAAATTTAGATTATTACCCTTTTGTTGTTGGTTATTATTATTATTATTTTATTATTATATTGTTTTTGTAATTGTTGTTATTATTACTATGACTATTATTGTTATTATCCACTATCATCATCATCATCATTATGCTCATTCTCTCCCTCACACATTCTTCATAGCGCCAACTATCCTTCGCTCACCGACTTTTCGAAAGTAGTTTGGCCTTTATCTATACATACAGAGTAAGTCGCAATGCCACTCTAGATGTCAGTCAGACCACCTAGAGTGTTCAGTGGCATGTGCGTGTTGATAGCAATATAGATAGAAGATATTGCGCATATCTACTGTTCTCGAGTTGGAACACAGGATAGGTTTGGTAACGTATAGATAACGTATAGTGCCTGCTGACTAGAAATACTTACAATGGAGGTAGAACAATGATTATAAGTAGTGCATTGAGCTAAAAGTAAGAGGTAGGTTTGTTAAGTATGTTTACCTTCCTTTCGGTTCAAACTATGAGCAGTTTGGTCGCTTGTGCTTTGTGGTATAGTCACTGTTAGTGTTGTGGTTCAGAGAGATAACGAAAGAGCCTGTATTGGGTCTAAAGAGTATAATAGTAAGCAACAGAAGGCATTTCCAGTGTGAGAAGAAAGGTTTCTTAAGACTGCGGCCATTGAGCTAAAGAGAGGGCTTTGAAATAAGTTAGTTAATAGAGCACTGGAAGAAATTAAGACCTTTGCGTGTTCAGAATGTCGCTGAGTCACGCAACAGACAAAGGATCTTAGATTTTGGGAAAGCTAACGTTAAAAGAAAATTGATACAGTTTATACTGGCAGTCGGCTTATGCAATATACTTCGGCATTCCAGACACTAAAACTTGTATATACGTAGCAGTTCGAGTTACGCATTCCATAGAGGAGTGTACATTAGTTGCGAGGGTCTTTTGTGCCTAGCAGTATATATCTGAAAACTTTGCTACACGGCTACACGGGGAACTGCTGACTCGCATGCACTCGTAAGCCTAGGAGTATTCAGACCATATCTAACGGCTAACTCACATGTAGGCCTCGAAGTCTTTCAGACCATATTCAGTGGCGTTGCTAGGTCTTTTGAGTCCCGGAGGGTGAGTGCCTTTAAGGGGGGAAGGATTTCTATATGGTTTTTGGTTATATATATATATATATATATATATATATATATATATATAATAGATAGAGAGATAGGGAGAGAGAGTTGTCACGTGTGTGTGTGTGGGGGGGGGAAATGGTCGTACTCCCCCCCCCCCCCCCCCTCTCTCCTCTTTGAATAGTTTATTTAAAAAATAGAAAACGGCAGTGGGTTCCCCTTTAAAAAAGCAAAGTTTGTCTTTATGTGAAAAAGGCCAGTGACCTCTGTGTGGGGAGGAAAGGTTAGTTTCGGAAATTAAAAAACCCCAAAAAAGCTCGAGTAAAGAACCACGCGAGGGAAGTGAAAAGGCCCAAGAAAAATTTTCTGTTACAGCTATATTGTACAGAATTATTTTAACGATTGTGGAAAAGACGAAAAATTGTCATTTTCTTTAAAATGAAAATTTTGTAAAAAAAGCGGCAATGTGCATTTAAAGTCTTAAAAGTAATTTTTTAACCTTTTTGGGCGGGACGTTTTTTTTGGGGTTTTGGGAAAGGGTTAAAAAAGGCTTTATGTAAATTGTTTTGTGCCCCTTGTGGGGTGTGTGTGTGGGGTGGGGGGGGCGTGTGTGTGGGTGTTTTGGGGTGTGTGGGTGTGTGTGGGGGTGTGGGGGGTGTGTGTGGGGGCGGGGCCCCTGTCTGCTTGCATTTAATATAAAAAATCTACATATTCACATTCCCATAAAAAATAAAAAAAAAACATTTGGCGGCGCACATTCGCTTGCTTTCGCACAAAAATTCCCGGGCACATTTTCCGGGCGGGGGAAAGGCGGTGGGAAAAAAACCCCCAAAATTTGACATAAAAGCAGCGTCGTTTCCCATCTTCGCTCCCCATAAAGCCGCCCGTCCCCCGATCAAAGGGGGGCAAAGGGCAAAAGGAAAGCTTTCTGGGGGGCCCGGGGGTCCCTGGCCCGCCGTAAATTGGGAATGCCCGTTTTGGAAAGCAATTATGGGGAAAAAGGAAAAATTTGGAAAAGAGGGGACTCAAATCCCCTTGAGGCTGGGCGGGGTGGGGGGACGGGGATACGGGATGGGGGGGGTGAGGGAGAGGGTAGGGTGGGGGGAAAGGGTGGTGGGGGAAAAGAGGGGGTGGGGGAAAGGAATAGATAAAAAGTAAAAGGGGGGAAATGTAAAGAATAAAAAGCAGGAGGAAAAGGGGAAGGGATGAAGAATTCCCTGTCTTTTCGGGGGGAATCAAAAGAGAGGTAAAAAAAGACAGAAAACAATGAGATAAATGGAGAAAATTAGATTGAAGGAAATTAAAACAAGAATGTTAAAAGCACATAAAAGGGAGAAAAGAGAAAGGGGAGAAAAGGAGAAGAAGAGAGAGAAGCCCCAAAAAGAAAGAAAAAGAAGAGAGAGAAAAGAAAAGAAGAAAACACCAACCAAAAAGAAACCCCCCCTTTTTTTTTTTTTTTTTTTTTTTTTTTTTTTTTTTTTTTTTTTTTTTTTTTTTTTTTTTTTTTTTTTTTTTTTTTTTTTTTTTTTTTTTTTTTTTTTTTTTTCAAAACATTTTTGCATCATTTGCCAACGGCGGTCGGGACAGACGGGGGGGGGGGGGGGGGGGGGGGGGGGGGGGGAAAAGGGGGGAGAAATTTTAAAACCCGCAGAAACCCCAGTCGTCCCTCCAAAGGGTTCGGGGTTTTGCGTCCTTTGTTAACGGAAAAAAGAAATTTAGTTAAACCCATTTTGGGGAAAAAATCGGGTGTTTTTTATGGGATCCCCCTGGGTTTTCTGCTTTATTGCGTAAATCTGTGGGGGTTTAGGTCGCAGGGCTGGGAAAGTTTTGTGATTGGGAAATTTTTGGGCGTGGGCCAAGGAAAGGGTGAGGGGGATTTTTAAAAAAATAAATCTGTAAAAAATCAAAATCTGTGTGTGTATAAAATATATAAAAAAGTGTAAATATAAATATGTTTGGGGGTTATAAAATTTATTTTATTGTTAAAAATATGTAATTTTTTTTTTTTTTCTATGTGTTGTTTCCCATCAGGAACGAAAAGGGTAAAAAAAAAAAAAAAAAATAAATAAATAGGGAAAAAAATTTTTTTCCCCCAATGCAAAAAATGCAGATCTGTCCAGGGGAAAAACGTACGTAAAGTATGGGGGGCATGCATAGGCCCACCCGTGCACGAATAGGGTTTTGGGTTTTGGTTTAATTAGTTTTAGGTTTTTAAAGGGAAGGTTTTTGGGTTTTGCTTAGTTAGGGTTTGGTTTGATTGGGTTTTCCCCCCCGAATAGGGTTAAAAATTTTGATAAGGTTAGTTCAGTTTAGGTCAGGTTAGCTTAGTTTAGTTAGGTTAGGTGGTTGGTTACCCCTAAACCCTTTTAACTTTTTTGCTCTCACGTTCGTATTTTTTCGAAATGCGTGCCCCGTCCCGTAATTAGAGGGCCTTTAAAGTGTCCTTGTTCTTGCTTTTCCTCTCTGTTTTTTTAGGGGCTGAAGGTGTCCGTTCTGCCGGTGGGTGTTACTGCCTCTCTTAACTCTGCAATGTTGTTGTTTTTTCTTATTAGCGTTTATGATTAGTGTTGTGGATTGTCTAGTTTTTATTTTTTTTGGTTTTAAGATCTTTTTAATTAGAAATGGTTTTTGAAAAAAGGGGAAAAATACAAATACTGTCGATCTTTCTGTTACATATTACCAACCTATTTACATTATTACCCCTTCAGAACGCCATTTTTTTAAACTTTACACCACTAGTTTTTTTAAAAATTTTTATTTCCACTCCCTTTTTGTGGGAAAGGAAACTGTCCTTGACAAAGGACGGACTCGATAACCTCTGGGTTCTGGCTGACTGGAAGACTTCGCGTGAGAGAGAGAGAGAGAGAGAAAGAGAGAAAGAGAGAAAGAGAGAAAGAGAGAGAAAGAGAGGGAGAGAGAGAGAGAGAGAGAGAGAGAGAGAGAGAGAGAGAGAGAGAGAGAGAGAGAGAGAGAATAAATGAATGAATTAATGAATTAATGTATTTTAGTGAGAGAAAGAGAAGAGAACGAGCGAACGACCGAACAAGTAAGCGGAAAAAAAGGGAGCGGAAAGACGCAGTAAGGAAAAAAAAAAAAAGCACCACATACACACATTGCCCCCCCCCCCAAAAAAAAAAAGAAAGAAAAAAAAAAACTCGCTTAAAAAGTCGATCTCACAACCCGATAGACAAACTGCCACACGCACACTAATACGAAGAGAGCTTAGGTGTACTCATCACGGTCGATCAGCCTTCCAACCGCGTTCCTTTTCCTCGCCGCTCGCAGGTCGGAAAA
>NC_061831.1:5455198-5457698 GCF_019202785.1 Penaeus chinensis
GACGGGGGTAGGGTTGGGGAGGAGGAGGGGGAGGGAAAGGTTGGGGACGGGGGTATGGTTAGAGAGGAGGAGGGGGAGGGAAAGGTTGGGGACGGGGGTAGGGTTGGGGAGGAGGAATGGGGAAGGGTTGGGGAGGAGGAGGGGGGAGGGAAAGGTTGGGGACGGGGGTAGGGTTGAGGAGGAGGAGGGGGGAGGGAAAGGTTGGGGACGGGGGTAGGGTTGGGGAGGAGGAAGGGGTGGAGGGAAGCGTTGGGGAGGGGGGGAGGGGGGAGGTGAAGCGTTGGGGACGGGGGGTAGGGTTGGGGAAGGAGAAGGGGGGAAGGGTTGGGGACGGGGGTAGGGTTGGGGAGGAGGAAGGGGTGGAGGGAAGCGTTGGGGAGGGGGGAGGTGAAGCGTCGGGGAGGAGGAGGGGGGTAGGTTGGGGAAGGAGAAGGGAGGGAAGGTTGGGGAAGGAGAAGGGAGGGAAGGGTTGGGGAAGGAGAAGGGAGGGGAAGGGACTTTCGGAATTTTGATGCATCGGGATGAGGTTGCTCGCGGCTCGATTGCAAGTTGGTTATTTTTTCAAGCTGAAGAGGCATTGCTTGGGTTATGCTCCCCCGCACTCAGGAGGCCGGATATGTAAACAGAGATCGAGTCGGTTCGAAAGGTGCGAAAGCGAATGTAGAATAGGCATTACAACGTTTGCGCAAGATGGAGAAGAAAAGAAAGAAAGAATAGAAGAAAAAATTTACAGATACAAACACAATAGCGTGATTTTTGAAATCTCTTTCTCTTTGTGTGCTGAAGGGGGAAAGAGAGAGAGAGAGAGAGAGAGAGAGAGAGAGAGAGAGAGAGAGAGAGAGAGAGAGAGAGAGAGAGAGAGAGAGAGAGAGAGAGAGAGAGAGAGAGGGGGGGGAGGGAGGGGGAGGAAGGGGGGGGGAGAGAGAGAGAGAAGAGAGAGAGGGGGAAGGGGGGAGAGAAGATAAGAGAAAGAATGAGAAAGAGATAGAGAGTGACAAAAAGACAGAGACAGACAGACAGAGAGAGAGAAAAAAAAAAAAAAAAAAAAACTGGTAGTGCGCGCAAAAAAAAAAAAAAAAGAAAAAAAAAAAATAATCTCAACCCGATAGGATTAAGCAGATAAAGCCACACACAACGTGAATATAAATCGACTTGTGTTTGGTTTTTGATTCGGAAGCACTCGGGATCACAGTCAGTTGTCAGCTGTCGGCGCTGATTGGTATTCTAGTCAGGGGCAGATCCTGATCAGATACGGCCGCTTACAAATAGACAAATCATATCGACCAGCTGCGAAGGGGAGGGAGAGAGAGAGAGAGAGAGAGGGAAGGAAGGAAGGAAGGAAGGAAGGAAGGAAGGAAGGAAGGAAGGAAGGAAGGAAGGAAGGAAGGAAGGAAGGAAAGAAGGAAGGAGAGAGAGCGAGAGAAGGAGGGACAGAGATAGAGAGAGAGAGAGAGAGAGAGAGAGAGAAGAGAGAGAGAGAAAAGGGAGAGAGAGAGAAAAAAAGGAAGGAGAGAAAAGTGAGAGAGAGAAAAAGGAGGGAGAGATAGGGGGAGAGAGAAGAGTAAGGGGGGAGAGAAGAGGAGAAGGGGGGGGAGAAAAAAGAAGGAAGACCCTAGAGAAGAAGAAGGAGAGAGAGAGAGAGAGAGGAAGAAGATCTCTCTCTCTCTCTCTCTCTCCCTCTCTCTCTCTCTTTCTCCCCCCCCTCTCTCTCTCTCTTCCCCCCTCTTCTCTCTCTCCTCCTCTCCCCCCTCTCTCCTCTCCTCTCTCTCGCTTCTCCTCTCTATCTCTCTTCGTTTCTCTCTCTCCCCCCCCTCTCTCTCTCCCCCTCTCTCTCTCTCTCTCTCTTCTCTCTCTCTCATCTCTCTTCTCCCCCTTCCCCCCTTCTCCCCCCCCCCCTCTCTCTCTCGTCTCCTCCTCTCCTCCTCTCCTCTCTCCACCGTCCTCCTTCCCCCCTCCCTTCCTCTCCCTCCCCCCTCCTCTCCGCCTCTCTCCCTTCTTTCCCTTTCCCCTTCCTCTTCTTTCCCCCTTTCTCTCTCATCTTTCCCCTCCCCTCTCTCTCTCTGCCCGTCTCCGTCCTCTCATCTCTCTCCCTTCTCTCTCTCTCTCTTTCTCCTCTCCTCTCCCCCCGCTCCTCTCCCCCCTCTCTCTCTCTCCTTCTTCTCTCTCTCTCATCTCTCCCCCCTCTCTCCTCTCCCCTCTCTCTCTCTCTCTATCTCCTTTCTCTCTTTCTCTCTCTCTCTCTCCTCTCTCTCTCTCTAAACTCTGGTCTGTCTCTCTGTCTTTCTCATCTCCTCTCCTTCCTCTTCTCCTCCTTTTTTTTTTTCCTCTCCATCTCTCTCTCTGCTGTTGTTCTCTTCGGTCTTCTCTCTCCTCTCTCCCTCTCCTTCTCCTCTCCTCACTCTCCCATTCCCTTCTCTCTCCTCCTCTCCTCTCTCTCTCCCTCCCTCCCTCTCCCCCCCTCTCTTCCTCTCTCTCCTCCTCTCCTCCTCCCCTCTCTCGG
>NC_061831.1:5462698-5465198 GCF_019202785.1 Penaeus chinensis
TAGTCTCAATAACACATTAGTCTCAGTGACACATTAGTCTCAATAACACATTAGTCTCAATAACACATTAGTCTCAGTGACACATTAGTCTCAGTGACACATTAGTCTCAATAACACATTAGTCTCAATAACACATTAGTCTCAATGACACATTAGTCTCAATAACACATTAGTCTCAATAACACATTAGTCTCAATGACACATTAGTCTCAATAACACATTAGTCTCAATAACACATTAGTCTCAATAACACATTAATTCCAATAACACATTAGTCTCGATAACACATTAGTCCCAATAACACATTAGTCCCAATAACACATTAGTCTCAGTGACACATAAGTCTCAATAACACATTAGTCTCAATGACACATTAGTCTCAATAACACATTCGTCTCAATAACACATTAGTCTCAATAACACATTCGTCTCAATAACACATTAGTCTCAATAACACATTAGTCTCAATAACACATTAGTCTCAATAACACATTCGTCTCAATAACACATTAGTCTCAATAACACATTCGTCTCAATGACACATTCGTCTCAATGACATTAGTCCCAATGACACATTAGTCCCAATAACACATTAGTCCCAATAACACATTAGTCTCAATAACACATTAGTCTCAATAACACATTAGTCTCAGTGACACATTAGTCTCAATAACACATTAGTCTCAATAACACATTCGTCTCAATAACACATTCGTCTCAATAACACATTCGTCTCAATGACACATTAGTCCCAATGACACATTAGTCCCAATGACACATTAGTCCCAATGACACATTGGTCCCAATGACACATTAGTCCCAATGACACATTAGTCCCAATAACACATTCGTCTCAATAACACATTCGTCTCAATAACACATTAGTCTCAATGACACATTAGTCTCAATAACACATTAGTCTCAATAACACATTAGTCTCAATAACACATTAATTCCAATAACACATTAGTCTCGATAACACATTAGTCCCAATAACACATTAGTCCCAATAACACATTAGTCTCAGTGACACATAAGTCTCAATAACACATTAGTCTCAATGACACATTAGTCTCAATAACACATTAATTCCAATAACACATTAGTCTCGATAACACATTAGTCCCAATAACACATTAGTCCCAATAACACATTAGTCTCAGTGACACATAAGTCTCAATAACACATTAGTCTCAATGACACATTAGTCTCAATGACACATTAGCATTCAAGGAAATGGGCCATTCATCATAGCGTGTGACTGAGGCACTACTACACTACATTAATAATTTACAAACTATTCTGTTCATTCAGATCGGATAATGTACATTTTGTTTTTTCAGTATTTTTTTTGGTTTTCTGTTCACAACCCCCCTTCCCTCTTCCCCCCCCCCCCCTTTTTTAACTATCTCTCCCTTTCGTAACAACTACGTGTGCTTGTGCGTCTCTGTGTGTGTGTTTGTGCGTGTCTGTGTATGTGTGTGTGCGTGTGCTTGTGCTTGTGCGTCTGTGTATGTGTGTGTGCGTGTGTGCGTGTGCGTGTGCTTGTGCGTCTGTGTATGTGTGTGCGTGTGCGTGTGCTTGTGCGTCTGTGTGTATGTGTATGTGCATGTGTGTGTGCGTGTGCTTGTGCGTCTGTGTGTATGTGTATGTGCGTGTGTGTGTTTGTGTGCGTGTGCATGTGCTTGTGCGTCTGTGTCTATGTGTACGAGTGTGTGTGCGTGTGCGTATGTGTGTATGTGTATGTACGTGTGTGTGTGTGTGTGTGTGTGTGTGTGTGTGTGTAATGGATATCATGCCCCCTCCCCCCGAACCCCTGTCCTCTCTTCCGGACATGGTCTCTCCCTTTCTCCATTCTCCCTCCTTCTCCCTTTCCACTCATCTCCCCATTCTTCCTATCTTATTATCCACTCTTCCTCCTCCTCTTTTGTCCCCTCCTCCTATCCCTCCTCGCCATCCTCTTCCTCTGTGGCTCTTCCTCCTCCTCCTCCTCTCCTCCCTCTTCCCATCTCTCTTTTTCCCTGTCTATCCTCCTTTCTATCCCTCCTCTCTTCTTCATTTCTCCCTATCCATCGTCTCCTCCAACCCTTTCCCTATTCCTTCCTCCCCCCAAATCCCCTTCTCCTTCTATCCCTTGTTCCCTTCCCTCTAGTTATTCTCTTCCTTCCTATCTCCCTCTTCTCCTCTCTCCTTCCCTTTCTCTACTCCTTCTTCCTCTCCCCCATTCCCCTTTTCATTCTACCCCTTCCCCCCAATTATTCTCTTCCTTTTCTATCTCCCTCTTCTCTTCTCTCCTTCCCTTTTCCTTCTCCTTCTTCCTCTCCCTCCAATTATTTTCTTCCTTTTCTATCTCCCTCTTCTCCTCTCTCCTTCCCTTTCTTCCTTCCTTCTTCCTCTCCCCCATTCCCTTTTCCTTCTACCCCTTCCCCCCAATTATTCTCTTCCTTTTCTATCTCCCTCTTCTCCTCTCTCCTTCCCTTTCTCCCTTCCTTCCCTCCAA
>NC_061831.1:5467698-5469124 GCF_019202785.1 Penaeus chinensis
TAAATATATCCTTGAAGACAGTAATACTTATCAGTTAAATGATATCCAGACTTTCATTTTATCCACAGAGACCTAAAATAGTCCATGGCCATCTGCATTTATAAACTTCTTTAGTGTCGGAAATGCGTGCTATTTGATTCATGCCTAAATTATGGGTTGAAAGTGTACGGCGAACCAGCCCGTATGAAGGAACTTGCTAAGGGTCATTCTTGGTTCTTCTTGGTTTGTGAATTTGTGAAGACACATTTTCGTTTTTTTTCGGAAGAGTAAGATAAGGAAAGGGGGTGGAAGTGGGAAGTGGAAGGAGGAGTAAAGAGTGGGAGATGATAGAAGATACGGGAGGAGGGAGAGAGAGAGAGAAGAGGTGAGAGAGAGAAAGGGGAAGGAAGGAGAGTGAGAGAGAAGATATGATAGAAGATACGGGAGGAGGGAGAGTGAGAGAGAAGAGATGAGAGAGAGAGAAAGGGGAAGGAGGGAGAGTGAGAGAGAAGAGATGAGAGAGAGAGAGAAGGGGGAAGGAGGGGGAGTGAGAGAGAAGAGATAAGAGAGAGAGAGAAGGGGGAAGGAGGGAGAGTGAGAGAGAAGAGATAAGAGAGAGAGAAAGGGGAAGGAGGGAGTGAGAGAGAAGAGTTGAGAGAGAGAGAAAGGGGAAGGAGGGAGAGTGAGAGAGAAGAGATAAGAGAGAGAGAAAGGGAAGGAGGGAGTGAGAGAGAAGAGTTGAGAGAGAGAGAAAGGGGAAGGAGGGAGAGTAAGAGAAAAAAAAGGAAAGAGAGAGAAAGGGAAAGGAGGGAGAGTGAGAGAGAAGAGACGGAGGAGAGTAAATGGAAGGAGAGGAACGGGAGGGAGATAAGAGAGACAGAGGTGGGATAAAAGAGGGAATGACCAAGAGAGAGAGAAAAAGAGAAAGAAAATAGTGAAAGAGAAAAGAGTGGACAGACTTAGAGGGAAGAGAAAGATAGACAGAGACGGAGAGGAATAAAGAAAGTAAGAAAGAGAGAAAGAGAGAGACACAAACGAGGAGAGAAAAGATAAGGAGAGAGACCGGGCAAAGGAGAAAGAAAGACCTACAGAGAAACAAATCACAGACGCAGACACACAGACACACACGCGCACACACACACACACACACACACACACACACACACACACACACACACACACACACACACACACACACACACACACACACACAGAAATACGACCTAGACTCGCCAACCTTCCCCCATCCAGGGAAAAGAGAGGCTGCGCGTCCGAGATCGTGCCTTCCACTTCCTCGCTTGCACCACATTGCACGACTTTGCAACGGCTCCTGTTATCTCCTGTTATCTCCTGTTATCTCCTGTTATCTCCTGTTATCTCCTGTTATCTCGGGCTATCCGGAGGGCGCATCAACTTGCCGTTTTACGAGTGTCGCTTCATTTAAACC
>NC_061831.1:5479224-5491724 GCF_019202785.1 Penaeus chinensis
GAGAGAGAGAGAGAGAGAGAGAGAGGGAGAGAGAGTGAGAGAGGGGGGGGGGGAGAGGGGGACAAGGGAAGGGAGAAAGGGAGGCAGAGAGAGAGAGAAAGGAACAGAGAGAGAGAGAAAGAGGCAGAGAGAGAGAGAAAAGGGAACAGAGAGAGAGAAAGAGGCAGAGAGAGAGAGAAAAGGGAACAGAGAGAGAGAAAGAGGCAGAGAGAGAGAGAGAAACCGAGGCGAGATCATCGATTAGGGCAAAAATTTATCCACCGAATGTGGACAAAAGTTTAGCCAAAGTTCGGCGGAAAGGGAACTATTAGGCTTTTGATTCACAAAAGAAGTTGGCGGCGAGGTTGATGGTGGGCGAGGTGAAAGTGAAAGAAATATGACGACCGAAATGAATCAATTAAATTAATAAATTAATATATAGGGTTGATAGGACTTCTGTCGGAATGAATGAATGACTGAATGACTGACTGACTGAATGAATTTAATGGATATACAGGGTTGAATGACAATGAATGAATGAAGAGAGGAGTTAAGGGTTAAAAGGGTAAAGGGAGGGGTCGGGAGGGAAGGAAGATAAAGAGATAAAGGAAAGAGAAAGGGGGAAAGTGGGATAGAGAGAGAGATACGGAAAAAAACCTTTTACTTCTTTGTCTTCTTCTTCGTCTTTGTCACCATCTTCCATTTTGTCTTATTTCTCTCGCATTTCGTGTACTTATTCGTCTCCTTATCCTTAATCTTTCCAGGCCCCCTTTTTCGCATTCGCTTCCGAATTCTGTTTCTTTGATTGCAAAACGCCTTATTTCTCTCCTCTCTTCGTCTCTCTTCCTCTTTCTCTTCTCTCTTCCTCTCTCTCCGTCTCTCCTTCTCTCTTCCTCTCTCTCAGTCTCTCCTTTTCTCTTCTTCTTTCTCCGTCTCTCCTTCTCTCATCTTCTTCTTTCTCCGTCTCTCCTTCTCTCTCTCCGTCTCCCCTTCTCTCTTCCTCTCTCCTTTTCTCTTCTTCTTTCTCCGTCTCTCCTTCTCTCTTCCTCTCTCTCCGTCTCCTCTTTTCTCTTCCTCTCTCTCCGTCTCTCCTTTTCTCTTCTTCTTTCTCCGTCTCTCCCTCTCTTCCTCTCTCCGTCTCCTCTTCTCTCTTCCTCTCTCTCCGTCTCTCATTTTCTCTTCTTCTTTCTCCGTCTCTCCTCTCTTCCTCTCTCCCACACCTTCCGCTCTCATCCTTGTACAAACACAAGGCAAACCCAAGAAACAACACACATATTGACTTCAAAGTTTACTCCTCACCCAGTGATACGCCATTCTCGCCTCTATGACCCAGACCTCTCACTCGCCCCAGCCCCGAGTCTGACATACATACACAAAGAATATCCTCGCTCGTTCACGCAAAGGGAAAAGGGAATTTCTAGCATGTCCTGCGCACTAGAGTTTTGCGTTTAAGAATTTTTGTATTTGCATGTGTTCTGGTTAATATAACATGCTTGTAAGAAATCTGATTTATTATTTATTTATTCAAGACCCGTAAGACTCAAACTAGCGTTCCTTTGTGTGCTGGTCACGTTCTTTGTCTCGGTGGTAGATCCAGGCTTGTTAAATCCGGGTTTTTCCATACCCGGCGGTGTGTTAGGGGGGGGGGGTATGTGATGGGTATGCGGGGTAAGCAGACAAGAGGAGAGGAGTTGGAGTGCCACCCCTTGACACCCCCCCCCCCCAAAAAAAAAAAAAAAAAAAAAAAAGAAGAAGCGAAAAATCATTAAAACAGTCATTAGACGCCACCAGGTTAACATATAGTCTACTGTTATCAGCCTTTCACCTGTTAAACCTCATGTGATGCTTCAGAACCCTTACTGATGCTTTTGCGAATCACAGTTGCAAAATGACGTTGCAGTGATTCTAATTCGTTGTTATTGTGATCGACATTTCGAAGTTCCTGTACAAAGATATATATATATAAATACATATATATATTGTTTTCCGATTGTTACCGTAACTTGTACACTTATAAGTTTGCCGTTAACATAGTAACTCTGACTTCTAAGCATTCCCGGTAACCACCCTAACGTAACAGTTCTCCGGTGATGTAATTAATCTGCCAGAAAACATTAATGAACACACGAAAGAGGTTTAGGTAACATTCGGTACCGTCAAAAAAAAAAAAAAAAAAAAAAAAAAAAAAAAAAAAAAAAACACGAAACAACTTACGAAAATGAGAACTAAATCCTACAGCATATACAAATACAGCATATACAAATACATGATCTACAAATAAAATCCTCAAGGACACGCCCACCCGCAACGGACGATCCCGCTCGCCACAAACCGCGCGAGTTTCCGTCCGTGACAATCGAACTCCGGCCGCCTCGCTTCGGAAGTTACCGCCGTGAATTAGAGTTCATTTGCAATTAACATAATCGCAATTAACACTCGCCGTCACCCACTTCTGTTTGTACAAAGCGGTAATCGTTACTATAATCATATTATATATATGTGTGTTTGTGCCTGTTTGTGTGTGTGTGTGTGTGTGTGTGTGTGTGTGTGTGTGTGTGTGTGTGTGTGTGTGTGTGTGTGTGTGCGCGCGCGTTTCATTACCTCGCAGAAGATCATGGATGGTTGCTGCTACGCTCGTACGAAGACGGCCCTAGCAATCAAATACATTTATTTTTTCCCTTATTATTATTTCTCGGTTCATTTATCATATTCGATATTTACTGTATCGTAACCCCCCCCCCCCTCCTATATGTAGCCATTGCCGTTCTATTTACAGTGACATTCACTATCGTCTCCGCCATAATCGTTATCTTCGCCGTCGCACACGTCACATACGTTTGTCTATTGATATCTCTTCGACTTGCTCTTCGCCCTTCGATGGCTATTAGCCCCGAGTCATAAGGTCGAGATTAGCGTGCGGATGGAGGTAGGGGGAGGGTAGAGGGAAGGAGGAGAGAATGAGGGGGGGGGGGGAGATAGGAAAGGAGAGGGATGTGGAGGGGAGGGAAGGAGGAGAGGAAGAGGGGGGGGGGGGTAGGAAAAGAGAGGGATGTGAAGAAGAGGGAAGGAGGAGAGGAAGAGGGGGGAAGGGGGAGGAAAGGGATGTGTAGGGGAGGAAAGGGGAGGGAAAGTAAAAACGAAGGAAGGGAGAGGGGACGAATAAGGCGAAAGGGAATGGAAAGAAAGAAAGGAGTTTTTTTAGGAGAGAAAGAGAAAAAAAAAGAAAAAGAGAAAAAATAAGGACGAACAATAGGAGTGGGGATGAAAGGGAGAGAGAAAGAAAATAGAACGGAAGAAGGGGGACTAGGAAAACGAAAAAGAGAAATACGGATGAAGGGAGAGGGAGTCAAGGAGACAAAGAATGGGAATAAAATGAGCCGGAGAGGGGAATGAAAAGAAAGAGAAAGAGAGAGAGAGAAAAAAAAACAGAAAGACGAGAGATGAAATAAAGAGACGAGAAGGAGCCAAGAATATGGAGAAAAATGAGAAGAGGAAGAAGGTCGAATCAAGGATGAGAATGGGGGAAAAGTGAAGGATAAGAAAAAGAGGTAATTGGACGGAGACTAAGACAAAAGAACGGAGAGAGGAAAAAGGAGGAAATGACGAAGGAGACATAACAAGGACAAAAGGAAAGACATTAAGACGCCTAATCGACCTATAGCGCATAATCAAACATCATCAATCATATTAATGATAACTACCGATAAATAAATGACATTCTCAAAACAAAGGATACAACGAAACTGCGATGGAAGGGAAGATAAACAAAGAACAAATAAACAAGAAACAAAGAAAGACTCTTACGTTACATTGAAAACAATACAAAACAAACACAATAAAAAAAAAACAAGCGCAGGGACACAAAGTAAAATAAAGAGAACAAATACACACGAAAACGTTCAATTGCAACAAATATGTATCATGAAAAAAATCAGTATCACCCAATACTCATCTACAGTATACTGTCACCTTGAAAAGGCCTTGATACAAAAGAAAAGGTAAAAGGAAAATATAATACTAATATCATTATCATAATCATTGATATCTTTATTATAATAAAAGTTATTGTTCTTGTCACTGTTGTTGTCACGATCACAACACTAATGATGATGTATAATGCTGATAACAGTATCATAGCAATAAAAAAAAAATATATATAGACTATGATGAACAGGGCAACTCAAATATTATCAAACTGCAATTTAACACCATCATTTTAGCATTTTCGCGAAAAATACTTACCTGCCCTATATACACATCTAAAAATTTTATTTTCTTCTTCCTTATTACAGGAAGACGAAAGCCAGGTGGAGGAGGGAGAGGGAGAGAGGGGGGAGGGGAGGGAGAGGGAGGATATTTAATCTCCTTAAGGTTCATCAAAATTTCAAACTTTTTTCCTCATAGCTCAAGTAAAGTGAAGACGATGCAGGTGGTCCCTCAGTTTTCCCATGTCATTCTTTTAAGATAGGAAAATGAAGATATAAAGCTATATGGGTACTTACGTAGGTGTAATCACAGTCGTTCATGTGTGTGTGTGTGTGTACATATGTATATATATGTGTGTGTGTATATATATATATATATATGAGGACACTGGTTGAAGTACATTTCGTTGCTAACGTATGTATATAAGTATGTTCAAGTCTCGCTCTCTCTTTCTCTGCGTGCGTGTGTGTAAACAAACAGCCAAGCAAATTTGTGAATTTGCAATATTTGGTATGTAAATACACCTGTACAAGCACACAATTATTAATAAAGTAGGGAGTATACTTCTATATATGAAAAAACAGGGATAAATATGTTAAGTACATTGAAATATGTGCAACCTATTCCCCACACGTATAAAGGGGAAGAACTTTGAAACCATTAATATAATTACTTCCTGTCACACGCATTCCAAGCAACGTTGCGCTTTTACTTCGTCTGAAAAGTGTCAAGCTGAAGTTCCTTTTGAACTTCGAGAGATACGAGGAAAGTGAGAGAGAGGGAGAGGAGAGAGAGAGAGAGAGAGAGAGAGAGAGAGAGAGAGATACGAGGAAAGACAGAGAGAGATACGAGGAAGAGAGAGAGAGAGAGATACAGAGAGATATAAGAGGAGAGAGAGAGAGAGAGAGAGAGAGAGAGAGAGAGAGAGAGAGAGAGAGAGGAAATCGTCTTTCGTTCCTGTTAGATGGCAACTTTGTTTTTTTTCCCGAAGATGGAAGAATGAAAGAGATGGGTAAATGAGATTGGGCTTGTCTCGTGGGTGGTCCGAATAGCAATACTTTTTTTTTTTTTTTTGTCTTTTTAGCCTAGGTCTTTTGTGGCTCATTGTCTTCTTTACGGGTCTTCGTCTTCATTATTTCGTGTTTTTCTTTTGTCTTTGTTTTTTCTCTCATTACTGTTAGATTCTCTTTTTTCTTGTCTTATAGCCGTTTTCTTATTATCTTTATTCTCCTTTTCTACGCCTTCCCCCTTATCTTCTTTTCAAAATGTTTAGCTTTTACCAAAACACCTTTTATATACGAATCGCACCTAAACATAAAATAAAAATCTAATAAATGCAAAAATGGCATAATGGAATATCCCACAGAGAGTTTTAATGTACTCACTGCTTTAACATGTCCAATGGTTTTAAATAACTCTCTGTTGCAAAAATCAATAAGCGCGTAGATATTTCCGGTCCCTTGCTTTAATAAAATATGGTGATATTCCTGAATAAGCATTAGCCTCCGATATGTGTAAAAAATCAAATTTCCATGCAAATGTCTAGCTTTTTAAATTTCTAAATAACTCCACTGACTTTATTAACTAATGATTCGTTCATGAGTCTCTCTCGCGTCGCTGACTTTCGGTTTGTTTACCGGCCTGTCTACCTGTTTGTCTCTCTCGCTGATTATGTTTGTCTGTCTCCTTCCCTAGTTCTTCTCTAACACTTTCCTTTTTTTCATTTTCTCTTCACTTTCACTCTTCTTCTCTCTCCCTCTCTTTCGCTCTCTCACTCTCTATCGCTCTATATCTATCTCTGCCGCTCTATCTCTCTATCGCTCTATCTCTCTCTACCGTTCTATCTCTATCGCTCTCGCTCTCTCTACCGCTCTATCTCTCTCTCTATCGCTCTCGCTCTCTCTCTATCGCTCTCGCTCTCTCTCTATTTCTCTCTATCGCTCTCGCTCTCGCTCTCTCTCTCTATATCGCTCTCGCTCTCGCTCTATCTCTTTCTCTATCGCTCTCTCTATCTCTCCCTGTGAAACGTATAAGATAGAACGCAAATGTTTGTTATTTCATATTCATATAAACGTTACATTATATATTCATATTTTAGGAATCTGTTTATGAGCTCGCCACTTCACAATGTAGTCATAACATATCCCTTTAGAATATACATGTTTCACAAATTCAAAGTTTTATTAGAACTCAGGAAAATGAGGCACAAGATTTTATCTTTATTTGCGAAACATGAATACCAAAAATATTGCAGGCCACTTTTAAAATACAATCTACGTTGAAGGTGAAATTTTATCCAATATAGATAAAAAAAAAAAAAAAAAATAAAAAAAATAAACCTATGATGCAGCTGACTTGCACACCGAATCCTTTCCTTTTATTTTCGCCAGCTACTTTGCCGTCTTCTTATTTTCACATTCTAAAACACACAAGAATTCTGCCATGTCATAAGGAGGAACTCCACTCTCTCTCACACCTTCCAAACCATTTTTTTCTAGATTTGTTTTTATTAAGTTTCATTTTGCTCTTCCTTATTTCTTTCTCTCCCTCATTCACTCTCCTTCCTCTCCCCTCCCTCACCCCCCCCCTCTCTCTCTCTCTCTCTCACCCCCCCCCCCCTTCTCTCTCTCTCTCTTAACTGCAAATATATCAGACTCAGATCCTTTCATGTGCCCATAATGCTTTAATATTCGTTTCTTGGCAAGTTCTGGCAGTTACGGAGAATAAACTGACATAGTAAAGATAGTTATATTTTTTTTGTATTAAATATGTAGGGCAGCCGAAAGTCGGAAGCTCGGGGAGCGTGGGTAGGCAGTGAACAGTGGTCCCTACACTCCCTGATGAAGACAGAAGGATGGTTCATTCAACCGGAAACCCAGTTCATTATATGTTCATTTTAGGTAATCTATTATGTGTGTATACTTACATACATACATACATACATACATACACACATACACACATACACACATACACACACACACACACATACACACACATTTATATAGATAGATAGATGTAGATATAATAGCTATACTTATATCTATGTGTCTTCTATATACACATTAATTAATGTATGTATACATGCATACAAGAGTTTAGGAGACTTTCTTTTTATAGACATATAGTCAGGAGATTTTCTTATTATAGACACATAGTCAGGAGAAGAGGAAGGGTGAATGAAAGAAAAAAGGAGAATGCAAAATAAAGGGTTAGGATGGGATAAGAAAAAATGGTAGGCTCAAACGACAAAAAATCAGGAAAATACAAAACAGAATGAAAAGGCCGGAATGGAAAGGAAATTAACAATTATTATTAAAAAAGAGAGAGAGAGAATTCCAAGAATGACGATACGTAACGTTCGTAAAGGAAGAAAAATAATTATATAAGAAAAAAATGAAATAGAAGATGATAAGAATAAGAAAACAAAAACAATAATTAACAAATAATAAATTAATAACAAATTAATAACAAAAAACAAATTAATCCATGAAGAAAAACCTGACCAGAAGATAAAAAACAGAAACGAACAATAGCAACGAAAAACGTAAATAAAAAACTCATCACTTTTCCTAATACACACACAATAATAAATACAAAATAAAAATAAACAAAGTAATTAATAAATAAAACAAATAAAAACATTACCAAGCATCATTATCATCACCTCTTTCATCTCATCGTAAAGAGCATCAGGTCAGGGATGCTGCATCTATAGGGAAGTATTGATACGTATTCGGTGACGTCACAAAAAGCCCCTTTGGAGGAGACACAGACAAAGGGGGTGGGGAGGAGGGAGGGAGGGGAGGGGGACGGGGAAAGAAGATGGATGGTTGGGTAAGGGTAAGTGGGGTTGAAAGGGTAGGGGTGAGGGGTACGTAGAACAGAGGGGGTGGGGGGGGCGGATGGGGATAAGAGAGAGAGGAGAGGGAGGTTGTGTGAGATATGGCGGTGGTGGTGGGGGGGGGAGGTGGTCGTCTTGGCTGGAGAGGTTTCAATAGAGAGCGAAGGGCAGATAAGGAGGGCGGGGGGGGGAAGGAAGAAAGGAGTTAGGAGAGAGGGAAGAGGAAAGAGAAAAAGGATGTGTAAATACCTATTAGTCCTGTGGTAAGACCGAGGTTTTTGGGTGGAAATTGGTGCGGAATTCACGAAAGGTCTTAGACTCCGAGATTTGTCTGATGTTAACTGAGCCGTCTACTACATTTTTATTGTTGTATTTTATCAAAATATATAAATAGCGGCGCCCGCTTTTACAACTGGTGTAATGATAAGCGTAGGGATGTTACGTCACATTTAGATGCAATATTACCGATATGGTTTAAGCAAGAATTAGTACCATATTTACCTTATCGTCTTACTACAGGAGATTATCATTACGATATAAATGTATGTTCTATTATCAGCATTACCTTTGACATGTGGCAACGGGCTTTTTTTTTCTTAGACAAATTTCGGAGTCTAAGATGTTTCGTGAATACCGCCCCTGGATTTGATTTTTCTTTTTTTCTTTAATTTTGTTAGATCTAACTCTGTTGATCAGGAATCCGTGGAATACAAAGTTCTTTTTTTTATGACCGAAGTTCAAAATGACAGCCGCCGTAACACATCATGGCTAAAACTCGACCTATTTTTGTCTCAGGATCCTAGTTTTGGTGTCATTTCATATGTTTTTCAGGGGCTAGGAATCGATTAAAACACATTTCATAAACATCCGGTAGCATTTTACTAGATTTCCCTTTAAGCGACGAAAAAAAACCATCTCATATGAGCAATTACATATCCTTAAATTATAATTAGGTATTTTTTTTTTATCTAAGTCCCAAATGTAAAAATAAGAGATCACATTACAGTGTCACAGGGTACAGAATAATGAAATTAGCGCAATAATAAGATTTTTCATATTGATTATAGTATCTAGTGTCTAACACTTGAAAGTCCACTCAAAACCCTCTTCATAATCCTTATCTTCTGCTGAAAAGTCATCTGGTGTCTACGCTTATCGCCAGTACAAGCAAAAAGAATAGCAAAATATAAATAAACAGAGAAATAAATAAAACGTGATAACTGGGCTGACCCACAATTACACAAGGACGTTGAGCAAGGTTGCGAGGAAGGACACCCAGGTCGGATCAGCATCTACTGGAGCCAAAGACACGTCAGGTGGTAGAGATACAGGTGACTTGTAGCAGCATGTGTTCGTCCATAATCAGCTGGGTGTAAATCTGGCGGATCTGGATTAAGAGCTCATTTCAGATAACTGCTTGTGATTTTTTTTTTTTTTTTTTTTTTTGTGACATGCTCTTCAAAATGCTTCTGTCGTCGGTGCAACAACTCTCGGTGCTGAGTTTAACTTCTCACACGACATTTTACTAGACTAAACCACATATGGAAGTGATGCCATATTCTCTTCGAGTGGGAATCCATAAGACGCAGCAATATATTCGGAGGCTTTACAAATGACATTCAGAAATTGTTCTTCATTGTTGTTCATTTACTTAGAGCAGGAGCTGGTAAAAGATCTCTAACAATGTACACAATGTACCTCCACATTTGTTTTGATATCCATACTGGCACCTATCATCTCCAAGTTACAACTAAGCTGTCTCTCCGCATAAATAACGAGCCAATAAAAAAACACAAGGTATCATCTGCAATAACAATGAAGGTCTTCTTTCCTGCCTCAGCCAGATGAACAACCTGATGAATGATAATCAAATCAGCTTCCTCCAGCGTAATGCGAAGATCTGGTCTCTTTGCCATGACCCCATCACATACTTTTACTCGCGTTGGCTCTGATCCTGTACCAACTAGCTCCTTACATTATATAGCACAGGGGAAAATCATTGCTGGACAGATATTTACGGATGATAGTAAAAAGTTGTCTTGTCTTCTGTAACTGTGGGACACACCTTCTTCGGCGGTAGCGAAGTATCAAGCTGATGGCAACGGCAGGCATTTTTTCCTGTTCGATTTGCTTGATGCTCTTACTTAACTGTAGGAACTATCAAGTACTAGGTAAGTGCCGGCAGTCTTGAGGCAGCCTGAAATGCATGACAACACATTCCTAATGAAATCTTACACAACACGCGAGTTTCAGTCATTTATGAGTTACTGCGGCGGCAATTTTGAATTTCGGTAATTAAAAAAAAGTCAACTAGGGTGCGAACTTTGCACTCAACTTATTCTTAATCAGTAAGGTCAGATCTGCCAGAAACAGAAAAAAAATAACAATGTACGTCTAAAATACATGTAAATTCTGCCACAGACACATACGCACATAAACATACACACAAAAGGCAGACACACATAAAACACTCACACATCCATATATACATTCACTCACACACACACACACACATAGAGAGAGTAAAAGAGAAAGGGAAAGGAAGACAAGGAAGGAGAGAGGCAAGAGAGATCCGTCCGGCATCCTGCAGTAAACAGAAGCCCCAGCTCGGATGCCCAACGACATGATATTATTTCACTTCTTGGTACAAAATACAGCACAGAAAATGTCTAACCTTCCAAAAAAAGAAATTAGTAAATGAAAGCAAGAAACACACGCACACACAGACAAGCACACGCGCGCGCGCACACACATACATACATACACGTATGTACACATATATGTTTATACATCGCTCCCTCTCCCTCTCACTCTCTCTCTATATATACATATATACACACACATACGTATATATTTATATATATACACATACATACGTGTATATGTATATATACACACGTATGTGCATATATATATATATATATATATATATGTATGTGTATATATATACATATATATATACACACTCACACACATATATACACAGTATATGTATATAAATACATATGATTATAAAGATACTCTCAATGACTGTGACTCAAACAAAGAAACACGCCACCGCCACAATAAATTAAATAAAGTACCTAAAACTAAAATAGAGAAAAATATATGAACCCCCCCGCAAAAAAAAAAAAAAATGGAGGAACCTCATGGCGAGACCTCTAGCGGGCGATCCGGGAGTTAGGGAAATGAAAGGGGTTTCCGTGCGGGCAATTTTCTTTCTTTGAGAATAAATTAATCGGGCGGATAATTAAGAGAATGATGTTGCTGAGCGTGAGATAAACTTCATTAGAGTTCCGGGAGGATGTTATTTTTTTTTCTTCTCTCTTTTATATTTAGGTTCTGCCTTTTATTTCTAACACTCACTTCGTCTCTCTCTCTCTCCTCTCTCTCATTAATTGTTAGTTTCATTTCGTTTTCTTTCTGTCCAGAGATGGAGGGAGGAGGAGGAGGAGGATAGGATATATATATATATATTTAAAACATATCTATAAGTATAAACATACATATATATATATATTAATATGTATATATAGTATATGTATATATATATATATATACATATGTGTATAATATGTGTGTGTGTGTGTGTGTATTTATATATGAATTATATTCATTTTGACAAATGTAGATAAGGTATGAATCAGAATAAATATCAATACAAGAGATGTATTTGACCGGTTTGAATTTTTAGAATTCCAAGTATTTCTGACGAAAATATAATCGAAACCAGTCAAATACATCTCTTGTATTGTAAAGATATTTGTTCTCATTCATACCTTTTTTACATATATGTGTATATACATATATATAATATATATTCATATATATACATATGTATGGGTATATATACATGTAAATATATATAGTGTATATAATATAATACATACATATATATATGTGTGGGTGGGTGTATGTGCGTATACATACATAAATTCACACACGCTATACATATACACATATAAACAAACATATCTATATATGTAAATATACATATATACATACATATACATGCACACACATATATGCATATCTGAATGCATATATAAGTTAAAAATATATGAATATATGTATACATATATATGCACACACATACATATTTGTATGTGATATATATATATATATATATATATATATATATATATAATATATAACGCCACGTTGAACCACGTTCCTTTTCCGCTGAACCTTGCAACCTTAAGTTACTATTAAAGTTGCATACGGGACTCGAGTCTTGCAAAGACTTTGAAATGGCGGAGGAGAGACCCGAATTTCAGGCAACGCTTTTTCGTGACTTAAACTTTGAATTGGGTCCGTTTATGCCTCCTCTGCGTTTGTTTGATTATAACTGTTATCCGTGTTGACCTCACTTAAAAATACTCTATTAGGTTCAAACAAAGTAAAAGAAGAAATATCGAGTCAAACAAAGAAATAATAAAATATGAAAAAAAATAATAAAAATAACAATAAT
>NC_061831.1:5494224-5504224 GCF_019202785.1 Penaeus chinensis
GCCACAATGCCACCGCCGCTGTGTCCGCCTCTTGTTGATTAAATACGAGAGGCAGACGGGGATTGCATCAAAGGCAAGGCGTCTGCGGTTCGGGGAAGAGAGAGGGAGTGAGGGGAGGGAAGAAGGGAGATATGGATGGATTGGGAGAAAGAGACAAATAGAAAGATCGTTATAGAGATTAGTAAATATGGATAGATATTTGGTCAAAGTAAAAAGACTAAAGGTCTATATACATGGAAATAGACTAATTCGTGCTATACATGCATTGGATAATTCTTAAATATCGAAAACGAGGAATAGAAATATGCATATATAGATATATGTAAATAAATATAAATGGACACACACACACACACACCTATATATGTATGACCTCGTCTGAATACTGTTCATTCAACTACAAAAGGACACAGTGTAAGAGTGTCCGTGTGTGTGTAATTACCTGTGTCTACATGCTTGCGTTTCCATAACCGTGTACATATTTACGTGTACGTATGTACGTATAGACACAACTGCACTGCCTCACTCGGGTGGAACAAGAGACTTCCTAATGCGTGTTTAGCCGCAACTTCAGAACTCCTGAAAAACAAAAACTTCATGTTCTGAATCCTTGAAAAGATTGCAAAGCATTAAACCTCGAGACTAGGAGGGGGTTGAGTTGCGAGGCGAGGGGGTTGGGGTGGTGGGTGAGGGTGAGAGGGGGCGACGGAGGAGGTATGAGAGAGGGACGGAGGGGTGGGGGGGTGGGGGGTGAAGAGGGGGGCAGGTGTGAGTGGACGGCGCCGAGACACTAAAGGCAATGCGGGTTTGGTCGCCTCTCCCTCTCTCTCTCTATCTTTATATATAAATATATCTAGTATGTATGTGTTATACATATATGTATATATATTTCATATAAATTCTCATCTTTTTCGTTCTTTCGAACAGCCTATCAATATCTTTTTCACATTGATTCCTCTCTCAACTTTCCTGTTTTGATTAAATTCAGGATGACTGGTTTTCACTCTTATATAAAGGGCGAGGTTATGCCATTCGGTCACTGAATATCGCTATCAATAAAATAACCCAAATGAAAAAACAACACGGACCCTAATTAGGAATTCACCTTATCCTGAGAAAAAAACAACAAAAAAACTTATGGCTGGATCATCTTGCATAATTACCAACAGAGTGGGAAAAATTGATAAGGTTCCCGTGAGGAGGAAAATTGCAGAGAGGGATGTCACAAACACGCACCTAGACCCAAGCGAAGAGGTACTTTTAGACGTATTTTCTTGAAGACGTGACGCTTTTTTAAGTCTCTTGTATTTCACTCTGTAAGCCTTTGTTTATGTGTCTCCCTCTCTCCCTCTCCCTCCCTCCCTCCCTCCCTCCCTCTCTTCCCTTCTTTTATCACATCTCCGTCCCACTTCTTTCCGGTCTCCCCCCTTACTCGTTTCTTCTCCTTCTTCCTCCTGTCATAATTATTCGCCTCTTTCCCTTTTCTGTTCTTTTTATCCCTCTTCTGTCTTCTTCTTTTCACTCTTCCTCCATCTCCTATATTTCCCCCCTTTCTCTCTTCTTTCCCCCTTCTTTCTCCTCGTTTTCACACGCCCTCCCTCTCTCTTCCTCTCCCTTCCTTCCCTTCCCTTCGAAAGATGAAAACGAAAAGAAAAAAACGGAAGAATTAGGGCGCTAATACAGATGATTCGGGTAATGAAGCGGCTGATAGGGATAATGAAGATAATGATAATAAGGTGATAAGGAAGATGGTGCCCGGAGGAGAATGGTGATGATAATGATAATGGTGACGGTAACGAGGTTGATGGAAATAATTAAAATGGATGAGTATCGTTAGTATAATGAGGAAAACGAAGAGAAACGGTCGAGAATGTTCGTCGATTTTTTTACGGGACATTCGAAAGCAGTGATTGCTCTCTCACGCGCATTCAAAGAAACGCAAATACATCCGCATCTAATCACGCACGCACTTCCTTGCCTTCCCCTTTTCCTCCTTCTCCTTAATCCCTTTTTATTCTTCCTTTCCTTCCCTTTCTCCTCCTTCCCTCCCAGTCCCTCTTCATTCTTCCCCTCCTCCCTACCTTCCTCCTCCTTCCTCCAAGTCCCTCTTCATGCTCCCACTCCTCCCTCCCTTTCTCCACCTTTTTTATTCTCCCACTCCTCCCTCCCTTTCTCCTCCCTTTTTATTCTTCCATTCCTCCCTCCCTTACTCCTCCTTCCTCCCAGTTCCTCTTCATTCTTCCTCTCTTCCCTCCCTCTTTCTCCTTCTCTTCATAGATCTTCTAAGGCCAACACGTGAAAGCTCGACATCATCTTGTCACATCAAGAGTACTGTTTTGAGCCTCGTCTACAAAGGATAAAAAAGAGGTGGGGGTGAGGGAGGGGGGGGGCGGTATTGTGCTTATCCTTGTGTACGTGACGTGTGAATTCTGTGCCCCCCCCCCCCCTCTCCCTCCCTCTCTATTCCCCTGCTCTCTTAAATCCCGCTATCCTCTCCCTTTCTCTTCCCTTCGTTTTTCCCTCAACCCTCCCATTCCCTCTCTTTCTTCTTCTACTTCTGCCTAATCTTTCTCAATTCCTCCATCCTTTTTTTTTTTCTCTACCTCTCTCTACCCTTGCCCTCTCTCTCTCTCTCTTTCTACCCCCACCCCGCAACACACTCTCTTATACCCCTTTCCTCCCCTTCTCTCTTTCTCCCTTCCTCCTCCCTCCTATTTCTCCCTCTCCTTCCCCCTCCCTCCTATGTCTCCCTCTCCCTCCCCTCCCTCCCATTTCTCCCTCTCCCTCCCCTTCCCTCTACCTTCCATCTCTCCTTCTCCCTCCCCTTCCCCCTCCCTTCCATCTCTCCCTCTGCCTCCCCTTCCCCCTCCCTTCCATCTCTATCTCTCCCTCCCCCTCCCCTTCCCCCTTCCTTCCATCTCTCCCTCTGCCTCCCCTTCCCCCTCCCTTCCATCTCTCCCTATGCCTCCCCCTTCCCCCTCCCTTCCATCTCTCCCTCTCCCTCCCCTTCCCCCTCCCTTCTACCTCCCCTTACCCTCCCTTCTATATCTCCCTCTACCTCCCCTTACCCCTCCCTTCCATCTCTCCCTCTCCCTCCCCTTCTCCCTTCCATCTCTCCCTCTCCCTCCCCTCCCTCCCATTTCTCCCTCCCCCTCCCCTTCCCCCTACCTTCCATCTCTCCTTCTCCCTCCCCTTCCCCCTCCCTTCCATCTCTCCCTCTGCCTCCCCTTCCCCCTCCCTTCCATCTCTATCTCTCCCTCCCCCTCCCCTTCCCCCTTCCTTCCATCTCTCCCTCTGCCTCCCCTTCCCCCTCCCTTCCATCTCTCCCTTTGCCTCCCCCTTCCCCCTCCCTTCCATCTCTCCCTCTCCCTCCCCTTCCCCCTCCCTTCTACCTCCCCTTCCCCTCCCTTCTATATCTCCCTCTACCTCCCCTTCCCCCTCCCTTCCATCTCTCCCTCTCCTCTCCCCTTCTCCCTTCCATCTCTCCCTCTCCTCTCCCCTTCTCCCTTCCATCTCTCCCTCTCCTATCCCCTTCTCTCTTCCATCTCTCCCTCTCCCCTCCCCTTCTCCCTTCCATCTCTCCCTCTCCCCCTCCCTTCCATCTCTCCCTCTCCCTCCCTTTCCCCCTCCCTTCCCATCTCTCCCTCTCCCTCTCCTCCCCCCTCCCACCCATCTCTCCCTCTCCCTCCCCTTCCCCCTCCCCTCCATCTCTCCTCCCTCCCCTTCCCCCTCCCCTTACCCTCCCTCGTTCTCAGTGCACCCAACAACCCATCCGTCTTCGGTGGTGTTCACGTACACAAGAAGCATATTAAATCGTGGTCTTTCCTTATACTCTTACTTTCCGGCTTAAGTTGCGGGATATGGCTGCCTCGGCTTGCCTAGAGATGGTATTAGATTCGTGGGAGGAGGATGAGGAGGAGGAGGAGGAGGAGGATGAGGAGTAAGAAGAAGAGGAGTATGAATAGGAGTACGCATTGAGGGGATAGGAGTAAGGATCTAGCAGGAGTTGGAATACGAACAGAAGTAAGGGTTATTAAGAGTAATAATACGAATAGGCGGAGTGTGAATGAGAGGAGTAAGGATAAGAGTAGGAAACGAATCAAAGGCAGGAATGGGAACGGCTTAATAATTATGAGAAAATAGAGGCCATTTCTGCACTGCAGCGACATCAGTTACAACAATATTTCTATGTTTATGCACCTACACGCGCGTTTGTGCATACATGTGCATATGACAACTTTCAGTACATGTGAATTGACGCGCACGAACAAACACACACACACACAAATGGAGAGCGAATTACCTACGATGGAATTCAAAATCAACGACCATTTTACTTCCTTATGACGTGGGGAACTTCCATTAACAGTGTCAACGTCGGGTATACATTTTTTTTGTTTAGTTTTATTGATACTTTTGCTTTCAATATTGAGATAAATTAATTCAGTTTACCACTATTATAAAATACGGCGAATATCATAATTTTCATTCACATTAATATACTTTATTGTTTTTAAAATTATAATTTTTCTCTTTACCAGTATTATTACATATTAGCATTTAGACGATATAAAAATAACAATCATAACAGTTGCACAATAACTACAACAATAATATTCTCAACAGAAAAAAAAAACTGAATACAATACTTTCTCCGTGAATAAAAATACTTTACGTGTGCATGAGGCTGAGTATATGCATAGACTTAGGGACTGTGCGTGACGTCATAGATAGTTATGGAAGGTCACGCGAGGTCACAAAGACGTACATATTCTTTACTAGTCCGTTTATTTCGTCTTTCGTTTTATATGACGTTGTAGTTCTGTTTCCTTCGTTATTCGCACTTGAGCTGTCTTTGTTATTTTTATGATTACGATTTTCTTCATCATTATCCACGTTCATCTTATCGTCAGCGTAAAAGTAATAACAGTTACTGTGATAATGGAATAAAAACAATAACAGTAGGTAGCTGTTGTTATAAAAATAATACCAATAATAATGAAAATGATAAAATCTTGATGATGACAAAGCCACAAAAATAAATAATAGAAGCAAAATAACAGTATTAACCAGTAAAAAAACGTGACTGTTTCTCTTCCTTCCTCTTCCCTCTTCTCTATCCTCTCCTTACTTATTTCCTTCTTTATTTATTTATTTTATTTTCAGGAATCTTTAGGAAGTAACTCTTACCCGGAACGTCACGATTTTTTTTTACTGTATTTGCTCATCCACAATTCTCGGAACTTGTGAGATTTTATTAAAAAAAAATAAATAAATAAAAAAAAAAAAAAAAAAAAAAAAAAAAAACGAATTGCGATAATGGAATCGGATATTTGCATCGGATTTCCTTTCCTCTTTTGTTTTCATTATTTCTCTTCCTGACCCCCCCCCCCCTACAAAAAAAAAAAAAAAAAAAAAAAAAAAAAAAAAAAAAAAGAGATTGTGTTCGCAACTTCGGATTCCGCGTTATTGGAAAATGGTCGTTCAGGGAATCGGAGACGTTGGATAATCATCAAATCTCTATTACCGATGCGATCTTTTGCCTCTTTTCTCAAAATCCGCAGAGCCGATATTTTAAAATTATTTATTATGATATTGTGTGACTCACTCTTCGTACTTATTATGTATTAATGTCCGTTTATTTGCCCGTTTATCTGTCTGTTCTTCGCCCCTGTTCTCTGTATTCTTCTTTCTCCACTCTTCGCATTTCTCAATTTGTCTAATTCCCTGCTTCCCCCTCCACTTTCTCTATTTTTCTTTCCTAATCAATTAAAAACACATTAAAAACTAATCCTAGAGTCTCAATACAATATACAGTCCGACTTCAGAAAAAAAGAAACTAGAAAAAGAAAATGAAAAAAAAAGAAAAAAAGGAAAAAAAAAAAAATATATATACTGATCTTCTAGACGGACTTGCAAGAACCTTCGGGAACTGTTCAAAATTCTTCCTTGCTCCGTGCAACAATGAACCCTGTGATACAAGACAAAAATACGCGAGAAACTGTAAAGAGCGAGAAAAAAATAAATAAAAGACAGAAGGACATTATAGTTTAAAGGGCAAATTATTTCCTAGTGTATCTGCAATCTCATTGAGGTTATGTAAACATGTATGTATGTGCTATATATAAATATATATATATATATATATATATATATATATATGAATTGAATATGAATATATGCAATATAAATTAAATTCATCCCAGAAATAGTCATCAGATGTATGACAACCATGATTTTTTTTCTCATCATGGAGTAATAACACGCATGAATCCTGCGTAAAATTGAGGAAAATCCCGACGCCCATGCCGAGGCCGCCGCACGCCCACGCACCGTGCTTTTAACGCTTGCAATGATATTAACATTTTCGCCGGTGGGAATGCGGCTCTGGGTACGCAGTGCATGGGCGTGCGTATTTTTAGATGTTTGGAAAGCAATTTTATACTTATTTTGAAAAGAAAAGAAAAAGTCCGGGGAACGAGAAGAGAGCGAGAGAGGGGAAAAAAGGAAAAACAAAATATCTTTAAACCTGGGGAGCACGCCAAAGCGTCTTTAAAAGGATTCGGGAAATAAAGTTCAGTATATTTTGAGGTAGTTCGTGTACCAGGATCAACTTTATTTCCAAGGGATTAGAAGATGTTACAGAGTTTATTTTGAAGGGGTGAAGAGGGAATCAAACATTTTCAAGGACGTCGATAGTATTCATTTAATCTAATCTAGATCAGCTATGTATTTACTACATATATAGGTGATGGTTTTCTATATTTTCTTTCTTTCTTAACAGTATTTTGACCTACACTAACACCTTTAGTGTTATAATTCTCGAATTTTTCAGTATAGCTTTCTATATTGTTTACCATAATAATAATAATAAATCTAATAACAAATTAAGTGAAAAACAAGGGCCACAGAGTTAATTAATCTCAATGTTTCAGTGGAAGAAGACAGGGCTAAGCCGAATATCGTGGAAATTACCTGTGCGAGTTATTCCGCCCGTGGTAACACTTGTTAACCCGTTATTCTGACCGCGATTTCGTATTCTTTTCGTGTTATTCTTGACTGCATTCTCACTGCTGCATTCCTAAAGTGTTTGCACCACATTATTCCACGTTCTCCGCCGTGTTCCTCCAACAATGATCGTGTTACTCTGACCGTGTTCTCACCGTATGTTCCCCGGATTATTCCAATGGTATTTACACCGTTTTTTTTTTTTTTTTTTCATCATTTTATTAGCGTGTCATTCTATCCGTGTTATCAGAGTGAAACAGTAGCGTAAGGTAAGAACATGAATAACAAGCAGAAAAAAGGGTAATTCGCGATCAAACACCTCCCAAAGCAAGTTAAATTAATCCTTGTCGCGATTTCCTAATCCTGCATAACGCCCTTTAAGACGTTAAACAATAAATCTCGCAACAGGAGAATAGTAACTTTTCCCCAACATTCCTTTAACTGCGTGAGGACTATTGCGAGTACTTCGCGGGGAATGGCAGGTCCAGGAAATTCCACGGAAGGGTACAAAGGACGTGGGTGGGGAGAGGTATCGACGCCGGGCAATAAGGGCAATATATATATATATATATATATGTATATGTATATAAACTATGTGTATACCAGGGAACAGCGATACACGTAACCGAGTCGCAATTCTATCAACGTATTGCTTGTGTTAGTGGTCTGGGTACCTTTTGAACACAGAAGTGGCTATACGTGTTTTTCCTTTTTTGGTTTTAGGAACTAAGGAAGTTTAATGGTAGCAGCTGGGAGGGAAAAGCCCTATATTAAGGGTGGAAGTGCTAGCTTGATCCTCTATCGATCCACTTCCGTCCAAAGTCACGTTCCATGTACAGCAGCGACCAAAAATACTGGTGCTATATTAACCGTTCGAAACGGTCCACCAGAGTACTTAATATTCTGAGATTGAGAAAAAAGAACACACACACAATAACACCAAACGTTTTCCACATAACGGCACGGCAAATCCAATCAACTATTCAATCATACTTTATGCTATCACGGTCATATCACTTCTCTTAACACTCCACCTCCACACTCCTGCTCGAGGCCCTGGAGAAGTTACTTTTTCCCCTTCGTCCTTCAGAGTAGGATGTTATATCAGGTTATCAGGCCAGTTCGTGCCCTTTTCTCATTTTTTTTCTTTTGTCTCAAGAAATTTCAACCCTCATGGTACTCTCTACCCTTCTTTTTTTCACAAAGACTCATTATGCGAGAAGATAAAAGGTCAGACTCTCTAGTAATACTCTTGCTTTGTTTTAAATGTTTCTCTTTCATGCAGATCATTCAATCTTATTATCATAAAAATAAGGAACGAAGAATGAAAAAGGAAAGTTGTAATCGGATTTTGACATAATCTTACATGAAAAAAAAAAATCCATTTACTTAATACTTTATTAATTCATCCAAATGTATATATAGAACACGAAGCGATTCCATTCACACCAAGACAAATACACCCGTAAAAATTACACACTTGAACAAGCAAACAAACATACACGGGGACCACATTCTTTACTAAATAGGTCTCGGGAATACCTGATGGGTCCCAGACCTTCCCACGGTACATGGTCACATTTACGTTAAAAAAAAATTAAGATAAAAAACAAACATTCACATCATTCATTCAAAAATCTCGCAAAGTATAAACTGAGTAAAATCACCACCTTCCTGAAACCTTCATTTTTTTCCCCTCCTCTCAATCTCACTATTTATTTCGGTCGACTGCACCTCCGGAATCCAAGGTGAAAAATGAACTGAGGACGAAGATACGTGTGATGTTATTTAAGGAGTCTTATCTTTCGCCAGTCTGTTTCTTTCTTGTTTCTTGAAGCTTATTCTTGGGACAAATACAAGTTTCTTCCTTACAGAGGCACGGGTCCTCATTTTTTTCCGAACTTTTCCTCTTCCTCAGTCACATCTTAACCCTCTTTTTCTCCTGTCTTATCACCTTCCAGTTTCCTCTTTTCACTCTCGGTCTCTCCTCTCGTCCCGTCCACGTGTCCTAAGTTCACACACATCCTCTGCTTCTCTTCTCTCTTACTTTTCCACCTTCCATTCTCCTTTTTCCAATCGCTTATTATCAGCTGTGTTCTCCCCCATTCCTTTTTCCAACTTCTTTTCTCCTTTCTCTCCAACCGCCTATTATTAACTGTCTTCTTCCCCAATCTCTCTCTCTCTCCTTCTCCCTCTTCCTATTTCTATTCCTTTCTCTCTCTCTCTCTCTCTCTCTCTCTCTATCTCTCTCTCTCTCTCTCTCTCTCTCTCTCTCTTCTTCCCTCCCTCCCTCCCTCCCCCTCCCTCTCTTCTCCCACGTGTCGTCGGTTCGTTCACATGATTAGTCTCAAGTGGACGGGAGACCTTGGGAGGCAGCGTGGGTATTCGGCCCCAGTTTTTATACGAACCGGCCTGTTCTCGACCGCAACTCGCTTCCTGAAATCGGTCTAAGGCGAGCGGAGGGAGAAGGAGAGGTAAGAAGGGGAAAGGGGGGAGGGAGGAGGGGGAAGAAGAGAAGGGGAAAAGGGGGGAAGGAGGGGGAAGAAGAGAAATGGAAAAAAGGGGGAAGGAGGGGGAAGAAGAGAAAGGGAAAAAGGGGGGAAGGAGGGGGAAGATGAGAATGTGAGGGAGGAAGAGGGAAAAGGGAGAAGGGGGAAGGGATAAGATAGAGGAAGTAGGAAAGAAGACGAGAGAGAGAGAGAGAGAGATGCAGTATACATAACGGACTTCTCTCCCATTGTATCCACACAGTAGAATATTTTGTAATTCAACCTCACAACTCGCAAAGGTATTGTTGCGTTTCTGGTAATGATGTAAATGGTCGCATGGCTGGGTCCTGATTTTTTATTTCAGGATTGCGCGCGCGCGTGTGTGTGTGTGTGTGTGTGTGTGTGTGTGTGTGTGTGTGTGTGTGTGTGTGTGAGAGAGAGAGAGAGAGAAATGGAGAATTTGATGTTATTTATTTTTTTCGGAGTACATACTGTATAATAAT
>NC_061831.1:5511724-5514272 GCF_019202785.1 Penaeus chinensis
AATATCCACACCTCCATGTATCGTGTTTTGGTAAAAAAAGAAAAAAAGAAAAAAGAAAAAAGAAAAAAAAGAAAAGAAAAGAAAAGAAAAGAAAAGAGAAAAGAAAAGAAAAAAAGAAACGAAACTAAAAAAAGAAAACGTAAAAGAAAAACAGGGGAAAAAAAGAAAAGAAAGAAAAGAGAATCGACAAACAAAAATAAGAAAAAAAGAAAAGAAAAATGAGAAAAACGGACGAAAAACACAAGGAAAAAAAGGGGGGGGACTGAGGAAAAAAAAAATAAAAATAATAATAATAAAATAAAAAGACCCGACCGAGAAGCTTTTATACTGAGACGACAAATACGTTTCAATATCTTAAACTTGACCTAAATTATTATTTTATTTCGTACATCATCTTCATCGACCTGGAAAATGGGCAATAAAAATACATCTTCATTATTCTGTGATTTATTGTCGTTTTGTTGATTTTATTGTGATTTTTATGTTGTCTTTAGTGTCTTATTATTGTTACTAAGCGATGTGTTGAATTAGAAAAGTTGATTTCGAATAAAAAATTGTTTTTATTATAACTGCAAAAGTCGATACGAATGGAAATAAAGTTTGATGTGTATAATTAAATAATAATAATAATAAACAAAATAAAATAAAAATAAAATAACAATAATAACTGCAAAATCGATACGAAGGGAAATAAAAGTTGATGTGTCGAATTAGAAAATAATAATGATAATAATAATAATTGCAAAATCGATACAAATGGGAAATAAGATGTTGCAGCGAAGGAATTGGCAAAGCATTAGCGGATGTAATCTGTTCGGCAAATACACGTCCAATACATCTCTCTCTCTCTCTCTCTCTCTCTCTCTCTCTCTCTCTCCTCTCTCTCCTCTCTCCCTCTCCTCCCTCCCTTCCTCCCTTCCTTCCTACCTCCCTCTCCCTCCCTCTCCCTCCCTCCCTTCCTCCTCCCTCCCTCCCTCCCTCTCTCTCTCTCTGTTTAACTTTCCCTGTATCTGTATTTCATTTATTTAATATTTACTCTGTCTGTCTGTTTGTCTCTGTCTCTCTGCCTCTCTTCCTAAAAAAAATAATAATAATAAAATAAATAATAAATAATAAAATAAATAAATAAATAAATAACGACACGCGGCCATACTGCCTTCCCGATACTAATGCCCTCCGGTACTACACGAGCCTCGGCCTGTCTTGCACAACTTTTGCACACTTACTCCGGATATGGCAAGAGCAGCTGCATTAGCATTAAATACACCTGCGTCGGCGAAACAGGACTCGCCGTCACCTTGCAGGCCAGTTGCTAATTTCCTTAGCTCCGGGAACCCCATTTCCTTGACCATCCTTGCAATTTCCTTGATCCTTCGAGCAGGGTGAATGATTTCCCCGCGCCGCAACGTGGATGTTCTCTTGTTTCGCGCGAAGGCCAAGCGGGGTTAAGCTTGGGAGATGTGAAGGAAGAATGGATGGGCGGAGGACGAGCTCGTTCAGATATCCCAAAAGTTTAGTTTTTTTTTAATCTATTTATTTATTTATTTATTTATTCATTATTATAAATATATATTTATATATATATATTTTTGAGGATAGATAAGTTTTCATTTTAATATCCACGAATGCGAATATGAATGTATGTTAAGCTTGGGAGATGTGAAAGAATGGGCGGAGGACGTGCTCGTTCAGATATCCCAGAAGTTTTTTTGTATCTATTTATTTATTCATTTATTATTATTTATTTATTTTAACTATTTTTTTTTTTTTTTTTTTTTTTTTTTTTTTTAGGGTAGATAAGTTTTCATTTTAATATCCACGTATCTGAATGTCAATCCCAATGCGACTATGAATGTATGTTAAGCTTGGGAGATGTGAAGGAAGAGTGGGCGGAGGACGTGCTCGTTCAGATATCCCAGAATTTTTTTTTTTTTTTTTTTTATTATTATTATTTTTTTTTTGAGGATAGATGAAAAACAGATAGATGTGTGTATTTTACCTATGCTTATTGTTGGATATATAGCCTTGTGAGTTTTCATTTCAATATCCACGCATCTGAATGTCAATACGAATGCGAATATGAATGGATGTTAACCTTGAGAGATGTGAAGGAAGAATGAGCGGAGGATGTGCTCGTTCAGATATCCCAGAAGTTTTTTTTATATTTTCATCATTTAAAGTAAAGGGTGTACTTGCTTTGGGGTTTTATACAAAAAAATAATTAAAAATAAAATTTTAAATTTAAATTTAATAATAATCGATTTCACTCTCAAAAAAAAATTTCCAATATGAAAAAATTGAAAGGTGTGTTTTGTGGGGTTTTGGGGTGTTCCCCCATGAGAATACGTATGGATGTCTTCGTACGTATATATGGTTGCATATATGCTTTTAAAAGGAAAATAGCATATACATTATAAAAGGCCCTTCATTTTAAAATAGGGCAGTAATACGCATCCGTATTTATCAATTTTAAAATATCAAATGTGTGTGGTACGTATGTTTACCCCAAAAACAAATCTACGGCCGGAAAACCCCGGGTTGGGTACTT
>NC_061831.1:5514372-5516872 GCF_019202785.1 Penaeus chinensis
TGGAAAAGGGCGCTGGCTGAAGGACGAGTTTTTTTTTGTCGGGATGGGGGGGGGGGGGGGGGAAGGTTTTTTTCCCACGGGGTCGAGGGTTACAGTTTCCCTCTCTTTTCTCTTCTCTCTCTCTCTCTCTCTCTCTCCCTCTCCTCTCTCCCCTCTCTCTCCCTCTCTCCTCTCTCCCTCTCTATCTCCTCTCATCTCTCTCTCTCCTCTCTCTCTCTCTCTCTCTCTCTCTCTCTCTCTCACTCTCTCTCTCTCTCTCTCTCTCTCTCTCTCTCTCTCTCTCTCTCTCTCTCTCTCTCTCTCTCTCTCTCTCTCTCTCTCTCTCTCTCTCTCTCATCCCTCCCTCCCACCTCCCCCTCTCTCATAATAATAGAACCAATTGCTACCCTTCCGCATCTCGCATATACACATTATTTTGTCTCCAGTCTTGCACACTTTGCACATTATTTTAGCATTCCTTTTTATCTTCCGCAGGACGACCCGCACCTCACAGAAACCACGAGGAGACTGTCGCAGATGGGGCTAGATCAGAGCACAGACTCGGGCGCCATAGGAGGAACGGGGAACGAAAGTGATGAGGTGAGAGTTGAATTGGTAATTGAGGATTTTAAGTCACATTCACACACGCACACGCACACGCACACGCACACGTACACGCACACGCACACGCACACGCTCACGCTCACGCACACACACACACACACACACACACACACACACACACACACACACACACACACACACACACACACACACACACAACACACAAACACATAACCCATACACATACACATACACATACACATACACATACACACACACACACACACACACACACCACACACATACACATACACACACACACACACACACACACACACACACACACACACACACATACACACACACACACACACACTCGCACACAGTGTGTGGCATTGTGATGATCGCCCAATTTTTAAGACGAATAATGGGGCACGTCCTCTGCCCGAGAAAACCTGCCATACTGGCCAGTACCCCAACTGAAGCCTTGGAATAAGATTTTAAGTGGCTTGATTTTTTTTTTTTTTTTTTTTTGGGGGGGGGGAAGGGGTTTTGATTATTTGGAGAATAAGTTTGATTAGCGTGTTTGAATAATGGGAGGAATCACGCCATGATTGAGATAAAGAGAAAGGTATCATTTGTCAGTTGATATGATGAAGTTCTTTTTTTTTTTTTTTTGTATTCTGTCTCATTTTCTTTATCTGATTTTGTTCTTTATTCCTTTTTTTTTTTTTTTTTTTTTTTTTTTTGTCTTTATTTTAATTTCAATTTATCCTCTATATTTTTAATCTGATTTAAATCTTTATTCCCAGGTCGAAGAGCAAGAGGAGGTGATGCTGTGGCGACCCAAGCGAGGGTCTATTAAGCTCCCTCATGTAGACCTTGACCCTCCTGCTCCTCTTCTGGAACAAGTTTCGGGGTGAAGAGCCGATCCTCCTGCCCTGGTGCCCTCTTACCTGCCTGGAGCCCCATTCATTGAGGATGAGGAAGACAAAAGAAAAGCGAAGAAGTACTTTTTGTTGAAGAAAAACACTTTTTTTTTTTTTTTTTTGAGACTGACTTTTTTTTTCTTATATTCCTTTTAAGAGTGACTTTTATTCCCTTTCTTTTTATCATATTGACGTTCTTTTTTTCCTTTCTTTTTTTCCAGATTTGTTTTTTTTTTCTTTGATATTCTACTATTTGCTTTTTTTTCCTTTCCTCTTTTTTTTTAAGAATAAACTTTTTTTCATATATTTTTCCTCGTCATCTTTTTAAAGGAAAGTCAGAAGGGGGCACTCAGGATAGGCTTTCCTCATTTATTGTAACTTTCACCTGCTATGACCACAGAGGTATATATTTTACTTCAGCAAGCTTACTTGGCATATCAATAACTATGCTGACAGATACAGGCATTGTAGCTTTAGAGTTTTAGATACTTTACATAATGTGAAAAAAATATATGATAGTGATACAGTTTCATGTAATTTTATAACCTAACACTCGACGCCAGACACTTTTTCTGGAAAGCTTTTAGATAATATGTAATCTTCATTGACAAAAAAATAAAAAGTAACTGTGCGAAATAGTGATCATTATACAATGTCTATGTATATTTATCTAATGGAGATTTGTACTCTTAAGTGGTGTCAAATTTAATTTCTATTACAAAGAAAAAGAAATGTGATAATCAAAATATTCTCACAGTTTATATGTTCACTGAATCCAATAGTGCTAATTTATCGAATTCGTGGACATTATTGTCTGCATTATTTTATTTGATCTGAATTGTTGATGTGCAAAATGTAAAACAAAATACGAGTTGCACAATCCTGATGCATAAAAGATGATTTTATTTCTTCAGGTTATGATTCATAATGAAAGGTGCAATAAATTTTTTTTCTCCCTCTTTCAGTGACTCTCCATCGTTAAGGAATTTATGTAATCCTGACGTGATAAGAATTGGCTTTTTTTATCT
>NC_061831.1:5519372-5521872 GCF_019202785.1 Penaeus chinensis
CTGGTATTCACTTTCTCTCACTTCCCTTCTTCATTTTCCGTTTCTTTTCCTCCTTATTATCATCATCATCAAGCATCACCATCATTATTATTATTATTGTTATCCTAATCAGCATCAACATGTCATCATCAGCATCACCACTTATATTATTATCTGTCTTTTTTTTTTTTGTCTTTTTTTTATTCATAAAACATTAGGAAACGAAACCCTGGCCGTCCACCCTTAACACGACCAGTGACCTATGATCATTTGCACACTAAAGAAGACTCAGATTAAACTCAGATTAAAGTATGAACGGGGCAACTGTTGAGAATTTTGACAGAATACCGGGCTATTATGTTACAAACATTCACCCTTTATGTGATTTTTTTTCCATTCTTAAATGAGTATTAGTTAAATTGCTAATCCACACCGCTAGACCTGAGGATGGAATACAGGTGGATTCCAAAACTGGTGTCTCACTTTCAATAAATCTAGTTTCACATTGTGGGTTTTTCTAACAAAGATCAACACGTTAGAGTGTTTTCACCATTCACTGCTAGGGTAGTTCAGCTGAGGGATCGTTCAGACACGGTGCTACGATCTCTAAAGCTAATCAGGTGTGGTTACTTCTAATCCCAATCGGTAATTGTGAGGAGTACCTTCGCATGACCAATCACGACGAATAGTGATATCGATGAATTCTTCTCACTCTCTACTACCTATATATGTACATTTTACACGGAACCCCACCCCACTTCAAATCCACGGATTATTGGTCCCGATAGCATAAAAGGAACACGGAAAATTGCGGGGTAAAATATCAATAATATTCACAGAATAAGCTACTATATTGTCTAATGTCCCGCCCCTCAATCCCTGCCCTGAAAGACGAAGAATCCTCCATGTATTCACAAGTTAGAGCCTTCGACCGACATTGCGGGGTGAACACAGGAAGATACAGCCTAAGAATGATAATTTACTGAGATGGTTGATGTATGACGATGATCTGGCGTGCCCCACATTCTGGTACCTTCCATACCCCCCCCCCCCCCCCCCCTGCTATCGGAGCCAAGATTGTGGATATAGAAAGTAGAGATTGAAAGGCATCTATGCGAAGATATTTTGAATATTTACCTGAAAGGCTTCCACAATTCTTCAGTGTCACAAGAAAACAGTCGTGCATAACAAGCTTCGGGACAAAAACCGTTGAAATTAATATCAACGCCAATAACAACTGGTTAAATGTTTCACAAGATTTGAGTGTTTGGCCTCTGCACCTTTCAATGGATACACCTTTCAAACCATAAATATTTGTTGCGAAAAGTTTCTGGAGGTCTCATGACCCTTCCACATTTTTTTTGTAATTCACTCTAATACCTCATTACAAGTTTACTTGAAAAAAATAATATATTAATATAAAAACTCTAGTAAGCCATATTACATGTTCCCGATTTAAAATCACTTGGATTTTGTTTTCCATGGTTATTTTTCACTTTATATCTATTTTGTTTATCATTACTACTGCTACTATCATGAAAATGGCTTCACCATTATCATTACTTATTGTTTTATCATTATCATTACTATGACTGTCATGATTACCATTTATAGAAGGAACATCACTTATGATTCTTTATCATTATCAGAACTATTATTCATTACTATTTACAGAAGGAAAATTATATCAGTAAAGGCTAATCCCTCATATTAAACAACTAGAAAATCATTATAAATTATTATTTTTTTAAGCAATGCTCTCAATCAAAGTACAATAACCCCCCCCCCCCCCTCACACACACACAAAAAAAAAAGGGATAAAAAACAACAGTCTTTTGTTTTAGACTCTTTATTCATAACAAAAGCATCACAAACAGTCCTTGAACAAACGTCGTGGCAAGAAATTCGCTGGCACAATAATGGCTTAAATGATGTGGCATTAGATGGCACCTCTTCACTTGAGTTCCTTCTAATATTTTTTCTCTCTCTAATGCAAAGAACTTCAGTGACTTTCCACATTTTAAGTTCGTCTCCTTTAGAAAATTGTCGTTGATGACGTATAGAAGACGTAGATATATGTGTGGTTCAGTATTGCTTCGTGAGATAGTTCTGAAGCTTTGTGGTTTTATGATGGATAAGTTAATGCGTAATTGCTGTGAAATTGCTTAGTAGATGCAGCATCAGAATTGCCATTCTTGTAATACACTAGAAAATACAGATACAATAACATCTTAACATATAAATTAGTAAGGCACCAATTTTATCATCAGTAAGCATAGAACACTAAATGAATTAAAACTTTCTGTAAACATTGATTTCTGCTCAAGTTATCAAAACTGCAGAAAAAATAACTCGATAAAAAAACACAAAAAATATGCAAAACACTACAAATACAAAACAATATTTGCAATCAAATTACTGTAAAATGTAAACAAATGTAAAAAAAATACAATAAACAGGCTATATACCTATTTAATGTAGCGGGTTTTTTTTAAAGGAAAATAAAAAAAAAAATATTCTA
>NC_061831.1:5526872-5529372 GCF_019202785.1 Penaeus chinensis
CTCATATTAAACAACTAGAAAATCATTATAAATTATTATTTTTTTAAGCAATGCTCTCAATCAAAGTACAATAACCCCCCCCCCCCCACACACACACACAAAAAAAAGGGATAAAAAACAACAGTCTTTTGTTTTAGACTCTTTATTCATAACAAAAGCATCACAAACAGTCCTTGAACAAACGTCGTGGCAAGAAATTCGCTGGCACAATAATGGCTTAAATGATGTGGCATTAGATGGCACCTCTTCACTTGAGTTCCTTCTAATATTTTTTCTCTCTCTAATGCAAAGAACTTCAGTGACTTTCCACATTTTAAATTCGTCTCCTTTAGAAAATTGTCGTTGATGACGTATAGAAGACGTAGATATATGTGTGGTTCAGTATTGCTTCGTGAGATAGTTCTGAAGCTTTGTGGTTTTATGATGGATAAGTTAATGCGTAATTGCTGTGAAATTGCTTAGTAGATGCAGCATCAGAATTGCCATTCTTGTAATACACTAGAAAATACAGATACAATAACATCTTAACATATAAATTAGTAAGGCACCAATTTTATCATCAGTAAGCATAGAACACTAAATGAATTAAAACTTTCTGTAAACATTGATTTCTGCTCAAGTTATCAAAACTGCAGAAAAAATAACTCGATAAAAAAACACAAAAAATATGCAAAACACTACAAATACAAAACAATATTTGCAATCAAATTACTGTAAAATGTAAACAAATGTAAAAAAAAATACAATAAACAGGCTATATACCTATTTAATGTAGCGGTTTTTTTTTTAAAGGAAAATAAAAAAAAAATATTCTAAGCTAAGTAACTGAAACAACGATACGTATATACACAAACAAAACAGGGACTAGATTGCCACTAAGGATGGCAGGTTGTGTCCTTGACTACAGTGCGTCCAGGTTCAGGAAATTACAATAAATGGCAACTCACCAAGTTCTCTCGAACACTCCGATTCGCTGAGTCCACTTCATTCTAATCATTTCACATTTAATACTTTATTTTTACGGGTGTTTAGTGGTGTTTGTTTGTTTTAAAGAATTATATGCAATATTTTCTATTGTTTGTTATTTAAATTTGCTGCCTTTGATATCGCTCTTATTTTTACTCAAACGAGACTTGGCAAATCGGAGTACGCCAACGTCCTGGCGAGTTGCCAGTTTTTTCCTTTCCGAGATTGGATGGAGTGTAGCTAGGACAGCGTGGAAAACGGACACCCAAAAGGGACACCCACGTTGCAGTGTCCAATTTCCTTTTTTTTTTTTTTTTTTTTTTTTTTTGCGAATGAAGGAGACATTATGTTACCCCTTCCATAATCTTGTGATGAGAGCCTCTTCTTCGGAGGTTCCGAGTGCATACCTGCCTTCCTTAGTAGTGTTGGATGATTGAGTGACAAACAATATGGGTTTGTTTATAATGAAAAGCCATGGCATAAGCTTAGATCAACTGCCTGTGAGTTAATAACTAAACGGAAGGTCACAGAAACAGACACCCTTCCTGTTGTTGTTGTTGTTGTTTTCCCTAATCTTCGTTACCATCTTCCGTGTGGGATAAATGCCATGTAATGTAACTGAAGAAAGTAACCGAGTGGTGTAGCTGTAACTGTTCTTTATAAATCAACCAAGAAAGAACTTTATTCGAAATCTCGGTCCTGCATCGATTCTTAAAGAGATGGGAAGAAAGACACCTCTGTTAAGCTAACCAACCTCATTACGTACCTTCACTTCACTTTCGTCCGACCCATTTTCACGCCGCTTCTGATCAGTTACGAAATAATGGACAACCATGAGAGAAGAAAAGAGAAAAATATAAACATATATCTTTCCTTTTTTTCACCCTTAATGCTTGATCTAACCTATGGACGGGAACGTCACGTGATGTGGCGGTCCATGCGAATTCTGCAGCTGACTGACATGAGGAGCAGGAGTCACGTGGTGAGCGGGAAGAGATGGGTGATGCAACGCAGCTGAAGGGTGATGTACAGGAGCGGGCGTAGCGTAGCCATGATGGGGATCGCTGACGTATCGGGACGCCCTGATATCAGCCTCTAGGACGTCCTTGTGCAGAGGGACGCCTGGGTGGCCGATGGCAGCGTTCACGGGGTAGAAGAAGGGGGCGTCCTCGCAGGCGAAGTTGTACCACCAGTCACACACGAAGTACTTCTGGTTGAAGACCGTGCCGTTGGGGCAGAGAAACGAATCCTGGCGGCCGTTGCGGTGACAGATGTGGAACACCTGCGGGATAGAGAATGAATAAATGGATGAGTGAATAACGAAATAAAGGAAAATAGGTGATTAAACAGAGAGAACGAAATAAAGGGAAAAAAGCTGATTAAAGAGAGGAATATAGACTAATGGTAAATGGGAAATACAGGGATAGATAAGTAGATAACAGAACAATGTTAGATGAGAAATCAATAAGGAAAAAAAATAACAAAAAAAGAAATAAAAAAAGTATGAAATAAAGTGAAATTTTAAGAAAGAAAG
>NC_061831.1:5531872-5536872 GCF_019202785.1 Penaeus chinensis
TATATATATGTATATATTTTTTTTTTTTATCACAGAAAGCCCTCTCGATGTCCTCTTACCAGGAATGCCGGCAATGTACCCGAAGTCTTGGATTTCGTTCTCGAGAATGTCGAAGTAGTCCGACTGAGGAATGAGATGGTGCGGGACAGGTCGTCTAAGACTCTGCGGCGGGCCATAGTCGTAGTCATCATAGTAGTAGTCGTAATCGTAGTCATCGTAGTAGTAGTTATCGTCGTCGTCGTCGTAGTAGTAGTAGTCGTAGTCGTAGTAGTCGCCGTCGTAGTAGTAATCATAGTCATCGTAGTAGTAAGGACGGGGATGGTGGGGTCGAGCGGGTGCGTGAGGAGGAGGGGCGATCGCCGTCGGGAGAGGAGACTTGACGCTGGCGGGGAGGTCGTTGTATCCCGGTCCGAAGGTCGAAGGGGTGTACACGGGAGGCGAGTAGGTCGTGGTGGTATAGTTGGGACGCAGGGAAGGTCGTGGGGCTAAGGAAACTCCCGGGTGACTGAAATCCTGGAGTTTCTTTATCTTAGGATCGTACGAGGGTTTGTAAGTGGTCACGTGGACGGCGGGTTTGGGCGAAGCCGGGGGCACGTAAGTCTGTGTGGGCTTAGCTGGCGGAACGTAGTCTGGCTTGGGTGAGGGAGGACTGTAAGTAGTAGCGGCATGTGGCTTGGCGGGCGCAGGAGGAACGTAATCTGGTTTGGGCTGAGCAGGAGGAACGTAAGCCTGAGTGGGTTTAGCAGGAGGAACATAAGCTTCTTCAGGCTGAGCAGGAGGAACGTAAGCTGGTTTAGGTGGTGCTGGGGGAACGTAAGCTTGAGTGGGTTTGGCTGGTGGAACGTATGCCGTGGTGGGATGTGCAGGAGGAACGTAATCTGGTTTGGGTTTAGCTGGGGGAACGTATGCTGATACAGGAGCGTGCGGTATGCCAGAAACCACAGTCGAGTATGTGGGTTTTGGGGTAGTATAATGTGTCGAATGTGGGGCGCTCAAGTGCAGATTTGCTGATGGAGGAGGTGGGTGAGTGGGTGCCTGAGGGGGGACATAGACATCATGCCGAGGTGGAGCATAGGTGACAGGCGGTTGCTTAGGAGGAGGCAGATAGGTGGGGTCGATTGGGATATGTAGTGGAGGCGGAGGTGGCGGTATGTAAGAAGATTTTGGTTTCGAGACGTCAGCTGCTACAGGAGCCCTAGGCGGCACATACACGTCTGGCGAAACTTCGGGCGGAATGTAAGCCTGTACCGGGGCTCTAGGGGGAACATAGGATTCTTGAGGAGTTGCAGGAGGACTGTAATCTTTAGGAGGCAAATACTCTTTATCTGGAGGCCGATAGGTCCTAGATGGCAGGGAGTAGCCGGGGGTAACAGCAGGTGGTCTTTCAGGAGGAGCTTGGTATTCAGGCTTGGGAGGTAAGTACTGTGGTTCAGGAGGAGAGTAAGCGTAGGAAGGAGCAGATGTTGTCTTTGCGTAACTTGCCTTTGTGGACGTATTGGGGTCGTACCCTGGAGGAGGCGTTGGGTTGGTCTTGCGGATTTTGAAGGCTTGGGCTTCTAGAGGGCTTTTGGTCTGCTGCAGGCTTACAAGCCAAGAGGGAAGGGGTGTGTCGTGTGGTTCGGGTTTTGGAATTGTTATTATGTACTCGTTGACAGGCAGCTCATACTTGCGTGACGGCTGGGGAGGTGCATACGACAACTGAGGCGAGGCATAGTTGGTTTTTGGGGGAGGGACAGGGGGGACGTATGCTGGTGCAGGTGTTGCTGCTACTTTAGGCGGTATGTATTCATTAGTGGGTGGACCATAAGTCTGGCTGGGCGTCACTGCTGCTTTGGGCGGTATGTATTCATTAATGGGGGGGCCATAAGTCTGGCTGGGCACTGCAGTGACTCTAGGCGGCATATATTCATTAACTGGTGGACCATAGGTCTGGCTGGGCACTGCAGTGACTCTAGGCGGTATATATTCATTAACCGGTGGACCATAAGTCTGGCTGGGCACTGCAGTGACTCTAGGCGGTATATATTCATTAACGGGAGGACCATAAGTCTGGCTTGGGGTACCTGCTGCCTTGGGCGGTATGTATTCATTAACGGGTGGTCCATAAGTCTGGCTTGGCGTATCTGGTACATTGGGTGGTATGTACTCATTAGTGGGCGGAACGTAAGTCTGACTTGGTGTTGCATACCTCGCTGGTGGGGTCTGATATTCTCGCTGAGGTGGCAGGTACGTCCTGGAGGGGGTTGCGTACGTGACGGAAGCCATGGTCGTCATTTGTGGGGCTTTCGTATCATCTCTGGGTGGAGGCAGATATTCGTTAGTGGGAGGCTCATACGTCCTCGCAGGTGGTGTGTTATATTCCTTATTAGGAGGTAGGTAAGTGCGTGGAGCAGGCGTTGTCCCATAACCCGGTGCAGGAGGACCTCCATCTCCGAATTCGACATTGGGTGGTAGGTACGTCCTGCTGGGCAAAGTGGGCCTCTTGGGGTGCTTCCTCCTCCTCTTGCCAGGGCCTCCGGGACGGCGTCTTCGGCCTGGGATCTTCCCCTCACCAGGAACTCTCCTTCCGGGCACAGTGAATTCCTTGTCCGGAGGAAGGTATTTTCTGGGTGGCTTCGCTACAGGTTTGCCGGGTACCTTGGGCCTTGCACCCGGCCGCAGTCTTCTTCGCGGTGGGGCAGCGAATTCCTTGTTTGGCGGAAGGTACTTTCTTGGAGGTTCTGCATGGGTCTGTTCCGGGAGCTTGTGATTGGCAGATGGTGGCAAGTATTCATTACTTGGAGGTATGTACTTTCTTGGAGGCGCTTCGTAAGTTGTGGTAGGAGGAGAGGGAGCTTTTGGGGGAAGGTATTCATTGGTGGGAGGTTCATACTTCTGTGAAGGTGCTTCATATTTCTCAGCAGGTTTTTCTGGGGGCACATACTCTTTGTTTGGGGGAAGGTAAGTCTGCGAGATGCCAGGGGTAGGCGTTGCAACGTGAGGAGCCTCGTACTCTGTGCTCGGGGGGACATACTGCTTGGGAGGGTCAGTATAGGTAACAACTGGCGTTATATACCCAGTTTGTGGCGTCGCAGCATGTGGGGGCTTGTAGTCCTTCTCGGGTGCAATGTAAGCTGAGGGAGGGTCTGTGTGAGGAGCTTCTGGAGCCTTGTACGTGGGCGTCGTCAAGGGAGCCACAGGAGCTATGTATTCCTTGTTCGGGGGAAGATAGTGCTGAGAGGGCTTAGAATGGGTTCCTGTCTCGGTGGTCTTAGCAGGAGCATGTGGCGGGAGGTACTCTTTGTCTGGCGGAAGGTACGTCTGGGAGGGTTTCGTGTAGCCCTCAGTCGACGCCGCTTCATGGTGTGTTGGTGTTGGAGAAGCCTTTACTGGGTGAGGCGTGACGGCTTTTGTGGGGTATGGCACTGTGGTGTAGGGGCGGGTTGCGGGTGTCGGCTCCGTCGAACGCTCCGCCTCCGCGTCTGTCCTTCGGTACTTGAAGGAGACCGGGCGGCGGTACTGGAGGTGCGCCTGGATGCTGAGCCTCTCCGGCGCGGGCGTGAAGAAGTGAGGGCGTCCGGGGGGCGGCCTCGAGACCAGCCCGTTGGTGCGGCGGCGATGGTGGCCGGGCGGACGGCGAGGAGGCCGGAACACCAGGTTCGGAGACTCCTCGGCCGGCTTGTCTCTGTTGAGGGGGATATAGGGCTTGGCGGAGGAGGGGCCGCTCGCCGCCTCCTCGTCATACCCGGGCGTCACCAGGGCCTCCAGGGGCACGTATTGGGGCTGGCCGGGGGTCGGGACGAACCGCTGGTACTTCCTGTCGGCGGCGACGCGGTAGTCCTCCTTCGGGTAGCCGACGGTGGGCTGGATGTCGTGCAGCTCCTGAGGGTGCTTGGGCGTCACTACGACCTCCGTCTCGTAGATGTCGGGGATCCCGATGTCGTAGCGGATGTTGGGTTTCCTGAAAAAAGACGAATCGCTATATCTCTGATTGGTCCTTTGTTATGTACCGTAGATGGTAGTGTTATAAAGAAAGGAAAGAGATGGCATATTTGCATTGGTAAATTCAAATTATATCTGAAAGGGGGTCAAATGGTTGGACAAAAGATAAAGTATTTCAACGATAGAAGTCTCGAGTAATCCTGCGTCATTAAGTCGAGTTTCCATTACCTGTTAGTCGTTTATTTCGTTGATTCAAGAGTTCAAAGCTAGTTTTATTGTGCTAATTTTGACCAAGTGATTCATTATTAACTACACTTACTTTTCTCTTATATCTATCTATCTATATATATATACAAACATTTACCTATCTATCTATCTCTCTATCAACATACATATGCATATTCTTTGATTTACGTATTCATTATCTGTCTAAGCATCTATCCATCCATTTATCTATTTTTCTAACCATTTACTTACCTACATATCTATTCATCTATCTCTTTACTCACCCTTCATCTATTAATCCAACATCTGTCTCTAATAATTTACAACTCCAGTCGATGCATCACAACCCCGTTCCTCTGCCCCTTCCCTGTCCCCCTCCCCTCCCCCGTCCCTCCCTCATCCCTTCCCCCTCCCCCATCCCCTCATTCCTCCTCTCCTTCATCCCTTCCCCCTCCCCCCTCCCCCATCCCCTCATCCTTTCCTATCCCTTCATCTCGTCCCTCCTTCATACCTCTCCCCATCCCTCCCTCCCTCCCTATCCCTCCCTCTCGTCCCTCCGTCATCAAGTACAAACAAGGCCGCTGGTCGTAGGTCTCGAGTCCTTCTGAGTCCTACTTGGAGGTGTAGATCGACGGCTTCTTCTTGAGGCGGTAGCGGATCCTCGAGGGCAAGGGGGCGTTGAAGGACGTCTCCAGATCCTGCAGGAGCTGCTGGCGGAGTCGGAGGGTCTCGTTGGCTGTGAGACACGCCCAGGAGTTCTGTTGTGAGGGAAAAGGATGCTGTGGATTGGTCGGTGTAGGATAAGTGGGATTTGTATTTGTCTGTTTGTTTGTTTGTATGTTTTTTTTTCTCTC